>NC_142691.1:11219621-11522651 GCF_056320005.1 Nelumbo lutea
TCGTTCGCGGTATCATTGGCCAAGGAGACCAATTAATGTTGGGGAATGAAGACAGAAAAAAGGGTTGTTATCATGGCAGAAGAGTAAACAAAGGAAGGTGAAACGAAGGTGGTGAGCTTCAGCCTTCGGCCACAAAGCATGGGGGTGGCTCTGTTGGTGTGTTAGCTAGATGGTTCTTTCCTGCAAATACGGGAATTTGAATCTTGCTTCCAATGAATGGCTGTAAAGTCTGTACGAACGGGTTTTGCATTAATTGAAACCAATTCGGGGGTATAAGTGTAGTACTGTATTATTCAAAACGGGCCTTATAGAGTTCAAATTATCACCAAATATTTAGGTGTTTGGCATCAATGTTGTTTTCTTATAAAACGGCATCACATTGGTATTATATTATAAATTTAATTTGATTTTTAGAAAACAACATACTTATGCAGCATGATTTTTTGAAAAAATGCCTCTCAGGAAATGGCATTGATTCTAAAGACCGCTTACTGAACCGGTGTACGAACATAAACTTTGCAAACACTCTCATGATGCTTGATGCTTGATTTTATGGGTTTGTTTTACTCTTGAGCTATTTATTTGCAAAGAAACCTTGACTTGGTCAATGACTTGATGACCTTCAGCTGAACCACTCAATCAATGGGTTATAGGTCCAATATTATTTTTTCTATTTTATTTCTATTTTTAGCTACTTCCATCATCATTAATAATGAGAATTCACATTTATCACACTTCAATTTGATGGATGTATACTGTTGGTATGCCCTTCTTTGCATTTTTTTTTGTAATTTTCTTTATCTTTTATCTTTTATTTATGATCTCATGACTTAACCCATTTGACCTAGACGATTGAATCTCTATCTCATGGAAACAAATGGTCAATTTCTAAATCATTTTTCAAAATACCACCCCAAATTCAATGTAATTAGACATAGGTAGATCTAAATTTGATTCATTTGTTTTTAAATTTAATTGAATAATATAATAAAATAAACTAAAAATGACCAAAATATTATATATTATTATTGAAATAAAAATGACTAATATTGTAATTCATAAACAAAATGAATTGATTCCTTGCATCTTAAACCTATGACATTTTGATACATGCAACATAGATTTTAGCACAAACAGAGTTCACCCATCATTTCTCCTTCCACCCTATTTTATTTATTTGTTTATTTATTCTTGCAAATTTGTAATTCCATCCTCCACCCTCCGTCACGTAAATTGCAGTTAAAGGCAATCACACGTGATAAATGCTCACGTTACGGGCCGTGGCATCGTGAGACCCTTCGGATCGTCGTCGGCCACGGTCACGAGAAGCACGCAATACATATTCCATCTAACCAATAACCATACTCCGTAACTCGTAACACGGTGACGAGGCTTATTTTACCTAGGTCACGTAGCCCTAGCAGCACTCATACATATTGTAATGTACGGTTGTCGCACGTGGAGTGACTTCCTTCGCGAAAGCGACGTTGTGGAATGCTGCATCAGCAGAGCAGGTTATCACCTGACTATCCGATTGAAATCTTTTACTTTGCCGATTCATCATGAAGGCTGGTACATAATGGAGATAAAAGATACCGATCTAACGGATTTGGACGAGTGTCCACCATTGACGTGTACGACAATACGAGATACAGTCATATGCCACAAATCATGCACGCAACCAGGGAAGTTTTTTTTTTTTTATTTTTATTTTTTCTAAGATTAGTATTTAGTAGGAAGAATTAAGGAGGCGGTGGCACTCGCACTTTACTATCGTACGCATGGAGGGAAGGTTTACTATCGTACGCATGGAGGGAAGGTTTACTATCGTACGCATGGAGGGAAGGTGAGAAGGTGCACACCCTTTTTGCCAGCCCATGCCTTGCACTCACAGCATCACAGCGTTCAGCGACCATCATTCTCTTCTATGCGGTTTCTAGTTTCATCTTCTTTGGATAAAGATACCTTTTTTTTTTTTTTTAATCTCCTCAAAGGGTATCTGGGTATGTATACATTTTAACTTTGTTATTATGTCTGTAAGTATTTTCTTCTATTGGATGATATCGAAACACGTATAGCTTAAACAAATTTACCCATGTTTATTTTTTATTATTTTTCGTTTTATTTTCTTTGATGGTACATTTGGTTTCTATGAATATGTACATGAGCTTTGAGCTTTGCTTGATATGTTGAGTATTTGATCAGATGGGTCTTGGTTGTTTAGATGATAGACTGGGTTTCGATTGACGTGGGTGTTCTTAGTTTTCGTAAAGGATTCTATGATAGACAAATTTGAGTTATCTGGTAATACTTCTGAGCCTTTTTGTGTTGAAATATTAATATTTGACGGACTGATTTGTGATCGTTTTCCTTTCCTTTCCTGTTTTTTGTATTAATCAATGGCTTCGGCTTCATGAATGATCAGATGTTTAGCGCGCACTAAAATTGATTTGGGTCTGAAATTTTGATGATGAAGGGGACTTTTGTATTGATAATTTGATGTTGGGTTTGTGGTTAGATGTGAGTTGGAATCAGTCTATGTAACACCTTTTGATTGAAATTTGTTTGAATTGGAATCAGTCCATTCAACATCTTCTGATTGAAGTTGGTTTCTAATAAACAAGTTTTTCTTAACCCAACCATGTAAACATTCGTGATTCTAGTCTGGTCTTTGTTTTGCATAGAACTATTTGAACTTTAATCTGATATGTTGATTTTCTCCAGAGTACACTTGTGTGCTAGATTAATGGTTTCTCTAGTATTTGATTTGTCGTGCAATTGTGTCTGTCTATGATCATTTTGTGTCTACAGATATAGAAGAGATTGCCCCTATAGAAGTATGGCCTCTACATATCATTTTGTTGAAATTAACTTCTCTGTATTCTTCTGTCGAAATGGCTTTGGTATCTTTTCCATAGATCAACCTCTTTAACTCCATAGGTTCAAAATGGGTTCTTTCTGTTGTAGGATGACAAACCTATTTAAAAATTATTGAATCTGCAAGATTCTTGTATGTTGAATCTGGAAATGCTTTTGACATTGGTTTTTAAACTGGATTATGTGGTCTTTACTTCGGGTGATGAAATAGTTGGTGCGTATTTGAAGTGATGTGCACTTTTATCTTTCCAATCCTGAAGCTTGAGAGGTGGTTTTTCTTTTCAAGTGTTTAAATTTGTTTTTTTCCATATCAGCCTCTGTGGCATCTTGAACCTGGAAATGTTTTACTGAGATTTTCACTCAACAACCACTGGATGTTCTCTTTTCTTGATTTGTTCATTGTTTTTGATACTTAGGATTGAATCAATCAATATCATTTGAGATTGGAGTATAAACTTAGAACAAGGTGGTAATCTTTGCATGGGAGAAAAATGCCAGATTTACGAAGTGGAGCTCGCCAGGCCCAGTTGAGATCCAAGCAGGTTAATGATCTCGAAACAACTCCTGCTGTAAATCCAGTGAGAGCAACCCGGCGTGGTACTGGAAGGGGAAATGGCTCAAATGCTCCCATACTAAAGCAACCTCTGGTTGAGCCAGTTAAGCAAGCCATTGCTTCTCCAAGGGCAAGAGCAGTGGGTAGAGGCCGGGGAGCCAAAGGGGCAAAGCCAGAGAAGCCTTCTCAGCCTTTGGGTAGGCCGATAGAGGAGCAGATTGCAACTGGCTTGGATGTAGCAATGAGAGAGGTGGTAGCAGTTCACAATGAGGTGGTGGCAGAGAAGAGCATGGAAAAGTTAGTTGCTGTTGAGGAGGAAGGCAACTCAAGTCCTCTTCCTGAGAGGGTATGTATCTCTGCAGCTTCCTGTGCTGTTGTTTGCATTTTTTTTGGAATCACCTTTCCTAATTATTCTTTGTACACTTTTTCCCCTTCCTGTCCAACATACTGAGCCACCACTGTTTTATGTTGCTCCACCTGTAAATTTTGCACACTGGACAGATCCTGTTTTTTGGTTTGCTTAGTGGGTTAGACACAGGCCATGGACATTCAATAAAAACCACAGCCATTAAGTTAATTTAATAAATCTTAGAAAATATTACAATACAGGAAATGGTTCAGTACTTGATTAAGGGAAAGTAAAATCATGTGGCTACTGGATATTCGTGTATCTATTTTTTTTTTTATTGAAAATGGTAACTTTCATTAAGAATATTAAATAAACATCTTACACTGTCAACCACTCAGACAAAGAGTTTTGACCCCAAAATAACATCAAGAATTACAGTACAGCCCAAAATAAGTTTTCCCTGAAGGTCCCCTGTTTTGCCAAGCTATCTGCCACAGAGTTTTCCGATCTCCTTATCCATTTGAATGTAACTCCAACTTCCCTTGCCAAGCATATTATTTCCCTTATTTGCTGTCTAAACTTCCATACACCCAACTTCTTTGTTTGCAGCCACCTTATTAACAATTTAGAGTCTCCTTCCACCTCCAAGTTCTGAAACTCCCATTGCTTGGCAAATCTCAGGCCTTGTAGGAGAGCCAAAATTTCAGCTCTCAAAGAGTCTACCACTCCTATGGGACCAGAGTATAGTGCCACCATTCTGCCCTCCCCATCCCTAAAAACTCCCCCAACTCCCGAGGGTCCTAGATTACCCATGGAGCTTCCATCAAAATTCAATTTTACCCTTTGCTGTGCTGGTGGTGTCCAAGAGGGCTGAATGACAGATTGCCTGGTTGAAGAGTTTGCCGCTGCTGACCAGCCCTTTTGTATATCATCCACTGAAAAATCTTTAAATAAATCACTTATTTTCAGCCAATATATGACTTTAATGGCTACACAGTCAATGATTTGTTTTGTTGATCTTTGTGCCCCTTGGAATATTCTGTTGCCATACCTCATTCTTATTTGCCAATAGTACAGTGCATTCATAGGGTTGTTAATATTGGAACTACAACAAAACAAAATAAAAGTAATTTCCCACTAGACAATTTGTTGTTTTATGTATCATTTTTTGCAAACAATGAGCCTTTCTCCACTTTACAGGTACAACTAGGTAACTCCCCTGTTTACAAGATAGAAAAAAAATTGGGTAAGGGGGGTTTTGGACAAGTTTATCTTGGAAGAAGGATGACTGGTGGCACAGGGCATACGGGACCTGATGCCCTTGAGGTACTGTGGACTTTTCTTCTCTCTTTTATTTTATATTTGCTTGTTTTTCCCTTTCCAAAGCAGGTAGCTCTAACAATGTAAAAATTAGTTAAGACTTATTTTACTGTGTAGGTGGCCTTGAAGTTTGAGCATCGAAATAGTAAAGGATGCAATCATGGTCCTCCTTATGAGTGGCAAGTTTACAGGTAAGCCAGTGTGTTATGTTTGCTATTATTTATTTATTTTGAAAAATGCCAGTCTTTTGATATGTTTCTGCCCAACTGATGCTTCTAATTTTCTATATCTTTTAATTTCCCTCTTCATGAAGCATGCTTAATGGTTGTTATGGGCTTCCCTTAGTCCATTACAAGGGCTGCCAAGGAGACTACTACATTCTTGTGAGTTGAACCTCTACATTTTCCAAACTGATTATGTGTTATGAAGGGCTTTTTATTGCCTGTTCGTTATTACTGTTGAAAAAGAAATTCCATCTTATTTTTTCTCATGCATTTTATTGATATCTCATATGTGATTTTTGTTGTGGGATTTACTTCTAGGTCATGGACATGCTTGGTCCAAGTTTATGGGATGTTTGGAACACCAATAATCAGATGTATGACAACGTAGTTCCTTCTCTTAATTCTTATGCTTTTAATTTTCTTTTATGTTATTTGAGCATCCTTGTCCTTTTACAGGTTGTCTGAAGAGATGGTTGCCTGTATAGCAGTGGAGGCAATATCAATACTGCAGAAGCTTCACGGAAGGGGGTAATTCCTATTAGTTTCTGTTATTTACTGTTCTTGATAAGATCGACATACCATTTTCTTCTGTGTATGCAATTATAGTTTCTTGGGTTTTCCCCAGTTTCGTTCATGGAGATGTGAAGCCAGAGAATTTTCTTCTTGGTCAGCCTGGCACCCATGATGAAAGGAAGCTCTATTTAGTAGACCTTGGTTTGGGTATAAATTCCTATAGAATCTACATTATAAGTTCCAATAACCTGAATTTCCTCATGTTATTTTTTCTACAAAGCAAGCTGTACAAAGTGTTCCAATTGGATTGTAATTATGCCTATTTCAGCATCTAGATGGAAGGATGCATTATCTGGTCGCCATGTTGATTATGACCAAAGGCCTGATGTTTTCAGGTTGGTAACTTTATATATTGGTTATTGAAGTTCGTGATCTGATGCTTCCATCTATATTTAACGAGTATTCTGTTCTACTTCATTCTCAGGGGCACAGTACGTTATGCAAGTGTGCATGCTCATTTGGGTAGGACAGGGAGCAGAAGGGATGACCTTGAATCATTGGCATACACCCTGATATTCCTCCTCAGAGGAAAGCTTCCCTGGCAAGGGTTTCTTGTAAGTTATTTTATCCTTTAACTGTATTGTCTTTTGTAACTTAATAATCTATTTTTTTTCTTTAATATATTGTTTGAATGGTCTATCAACATGCAGGGAGATAACAAAAGCTTTCTTGTTTGTAAGAAGAAGATGGCAACTTCTCCTAAGATGCTTTGTAGCTTCTGCCCACTCCCATTCCAACAATTTCTTGAAACAGTCACCAATATGAGTTTTGACGAAGAACCAAACTACTCAAAGCTTATTTCCCTTTTTGAACACATGATTGCAACCGATGCATCTCTGCGGCCCATCAAAACTGATGGTGTACTCAAGGTTGCTTTTTTCTGGTCAAAGTTGAATTGTTCACTGTTTAAAGGGAGTGAATGTTCTAATTCTTTCATGCATCACTATAGGTGGGACAGAAAAGAGGAAGGATACTGGTTGATTTGGAAGACAGTGGTGAACCTAAAAAGAAAGTCCGGCTGGGTACTCCTGCTACTCAGTGGATCTCAGTCTATAACTCCAGATCTCCAATGAAGCAGAGGTAATTCAAAATTTTGATCAACAATGCTTAATCTCAAATCGCGATGATGGGTGTGAATAAACTGTTTAATTATCAATTTCATTTTCTTTTCAATTTATTATAAAATATGCCTGGAATGCACTTCTAGTGAATTTTGAATACAAATTAAAACAAGACTGCATATTTCAGTGTACTTTTTTTGAACTATATTAAATGACATCCTTTATGATTGATTGGTATGGTCATCATGTTACATTTTCCATTACTGGAAAGTACCAAAGACTTTTTTTTCTTTTTTCTTTCTATTTATGGTAGTTGTTACTTCTGGTATTTCCACCATGGAATCCCCTTTTTCCATGGACTTGTTGACCCACAGGAAGACACATTACATATTTAGTTTGGTGCCCCTGACTCAAGTAAATTTCCTATTATGTTTGATTTTTCTTGCAGTTTTATTGGGAGGTTTTCTCTTACACCTTAGAGAACTTTTGTTTTGGAATGTCTAATCAACCAATTGAGCAATGTGCCTTAGCCCAAAAAGTGAATGGGTTGCAACACAAGGACCTCCACATTTCACATTGGAAATAAGGATGCGAAATTTGAGAACCCTGAATTATATTTTATACCTTTTTCCTTCTCTCTGAACTTATGGAGCAGGTTCTGAGATATCAATATATTTCTTATGCTTATACTGAAATCAAAATAGTGAAAAGAAAATCCAGGAACTAGGACACGATCCCTTTTTTTTTCAAAATTCTTAAGTTCCCTTTGCTGGAAGTGATATGTGCTTTGGCACCACAGGTATCACTATAATGTGATGGACTCGAGACTTTGCCAGCATGTGGAGAAGGGGAAGGAAGATGGCTTGTATGTTAGCTGTATAGCATCTTCAGCAAACCTGTGGGCTATCATTATGGATGCAGGGACAGGATTCACGTCTCAGGTTTATGACCTTTCTCCCATTTTCCTCCACAAGGTAAGTATTGCAGGAGCTTATGACATGTATCTTTTGAGATATCATTTTGTTAACTTTTCTGGTATCTCTGGTTCTCAGAAAATCCTTTTCTTCTTGGCATCTTGGTCAGGACTGGATTATGGAACAGTGGGATAAGAATTACTATATCAGTTCAGTGGCTGGAGCAACTAATGGCAGTGCCGTGGTGGTAATGTCCAAGGGTGAGTCTTTGCATTTGCATTTCTGATTTCTAAGCGCCTATAATTTTTTTTTTTTTTTCATTTCATGTAAGTTTTTCAAGTGGCAAAAATTGGGAGTTCCCAGATTGCCAGGAGGACTGATTTTACAGGCACCTTTAGGCTTTATCAGACCTGAATTTTAGTCCTACATCAGAATAAATTTATTGGTGCTGAAGATGAGAAGGATTTAATTATTTTAAATGGATATCGCGATTAAGATATTCAATGGAAAATAATTCAAATTTTATTGATAAGAATATAGGGGTAAAAAGTAAAAGTAAAAGACTGAGTTCATCTATGGTCATTGTTCGTTGCTTTGTTCTTTATCTTCAGAGTTTCCCAGACATCTATGCAGCTATAGTTTCTCCGTTAAATCCTCTTGAGAACTCCATATTCTTGATTAAACAGATAGAGAAATGGCATGTTGAACCTTAAATATGTGATGTGCAGAGGGCAATTCACTAAATAGTGCTGTGAAATTAATCTCTGTTGATGCTTGTCGTTAAATTCACATATTTGTTCCAATGATTGAGTTTTCTATGCTGGAAATAAACTTGGCAGTATTTTCTGTTTCATGTTTCTTAATTTCTAAATTTTTGGTTATTGGAGAAGACAGAGAGTGATGCTCTCTCTCACCTGCCCTCCCAAATGGACTCTGGTCCATTGAAAATTTTATTAATTCAAATGAAGAAATGCCACCGTCATTCGAGTGTGCATCCACCAGAGTGCAAATGTAGTTTTTTCATGACTTTGTTTGCTTATTGGAATTGAAATTTGTAACTTCCATCTTTTGATAGAAATTGATGGTAAAATGTCATGGCTTATGGCTTATATGTCACTAAGCCTTGTTCAAATGATATGGGGTCGATTATCCATGACAATGATAGTTGGCAAAATTTTTAATGCCAGCTGCCGCCCTGACGCAACCCTTCTTTTTATCTGGGCTTGGGACTGGCAATGTAATACAAGCACACATTGACAGAGTTGTCATATATGTTTGTATTTATATGGGTCATGGTTGAACATCATATATGTTTTTTTAATCAAAATTAAAAATATAGTTTATTAGATTTTCTGAAACTTTATACACTTTTGACTTTTGAGCTTACACTCCTTATAACTCACCTTAAACCTACACATACGTTGCATGTGATCAACTGATTCTACCAGTTCAACATTCATGCATGGAATAGGTTGCCTTTCTCATCAAATCTTTATCAATGGGCTAGGCTTCAGATCAGAAAAAAGAAGCAAGAGTAGGGAGAACAACATTGCACTAATCCATCCGAAGTGTCTGGGAAAGAGACATTGCAAGCAGCAGGGAAAGAGAGGAATTTGATGGTTGATTTTTCATTCATTCTAACTTGAAATGCACTGCCTTTGACCAGTGAAAACATTAGTTGTTTTCTGCGGGTCAACAAATCATAGTCTTGAACTTCTTAAGAATTGTTCACATCATTGGATGTCCATCTCCTTGATCTAAACCCCTTCCATGTAGGAGCAAAGGATTAACTTGCTTATTTGACAATTAAATTGAACTTCAATCTGAAAATTCATTCTCTAGGGAGAAGAAGGTAAAGGCTTGTTCTGTGGGGAGAAGAAAAAGAGTACTCTTGAGTGACCTGGAAAATATGTATCAATTTAGTTGTGAGATTCCTGTTTAGAGTATTATGTTTGTTTTACACAATGCAGATGACTTCAAATGCAATGATTCGAGTTATTTTAGTTTGTATGATTTGCCCCAGTTGGTTGCATTTTATGAGCTTATGTCAATTTGTAAACGTTATTTATTTATTTATTTTTTCATTTTTGAGAGGATATTCAGGCAATGAAGCCACCAATTTAGAGAAAAATGGAATGCAACAGAACCATTTTATACATTTGGAATTCTACTTAAATATGGTTATCTCCCTCTAATGTGTTTTTAGCATATTTATTAACATCACTACAGAAAGAGTAACCTAAATTATTTCAGATGATTAAATGTTGAAAGAAACAATTTTATGGTTACTTTATTGATTTTGATGCAACTGATATGTTTCTTTCCTTAATTTCTACCAAAGGGACACCATACACTCAACAATCGTACAAAGTTAGTGATGTATTTCCTTTCAAATGGATCAATAAGAAATGGAATGAGGGCTTCTTTGTTACTTGCATGGCGACTGCAGGTGGTAAATGGGGCATTGTTATGTCCCGAAATGCAGGTTTCTCAAATCAGGTAACCTATGTTGAAGACTGTTACACTATTTAAGAAGTGAAATGAAGGCTTCTTTGTTATTTGCATGCCACAGTTTCTTAAAGTTAGTAGTTTGACCTCCTCCCTTAGGTTGTTGAACTCGATTTCCTCTATCCAAGTGAGGGGATCCATAGACGATGGGAGAGCGGATACAGGATTACATCAGCTGCTGCAACTACTGATCAAGCTGCATTCATACTCAGTACACCCAAGAGGAAATCACCAGATGTGACACAAGAAACATTGCGCACATCTGCTTTTCCTAGTAATCATGTTAAGGTAGGATTTCTCAGTCATGACTTTGTTTCAAGTATCAAAGTATGTTGGATTTCATTGGAAAGTTAACATTGTCAAACTTGAAACCCACAACATTGGATGTTTTGTGGAAATCCCTGACACTGACAACAATGGTTTTCCAAATCTGAAGAAAATGTCTATTGCAAATTGAGAACACTCTGGTTTTTCTTGCTTTTTTGAAGGGTGCTACTTTCACATATCACTATTCTGACTGTTTGCAAAGATAGCTTTGGGCAGTGTTGTAGAACAACTCTGGTAGCTTTTTGTGATTTCAAGGAATTGATTACATATTTCTCTACTCTGGAAATGCTGCAGGATAAATGGTCAAAAAATCTATATATTGCATCTATTTGTTATGGGAGAACGGTATCTTGAAGTTGGATTTTTTGAAGGGAAAGGTGCATGTAAAATTTAAAGCAGGTATCTTGTCCCTCTTCTGCCAATCTATTTTGTTTTTCTTTATTTTCTTTTCTTTCCTTTTATTTGGAGTGTACATAACCATCCATTTTAAACTCTGTGATGGGTTTGTGTTGACATAAACCCTTCTGGAAAGGCTTATTATTGTATATACAGTCTTACTCTATTGATTGTCTATACCATGAATATAATGTAATTTTTCATTCACTGGTCCTCTGTTCTGCTGATAGCACTTGATTTATAGTTAGCTAGCATGTATGCACGGAACCCCCTTTCAAGAAGACTTTCTGAATGCTGACAGTTCGATTTCAGTATCCTGTTGACATACTGACTACATTGACAGTTGTCTGTTCTTTCATTTTTTTCCTTTTCTTTTTTAGAGGACGAGAGTTTCAGTCTGTTTCCAATTCCATGTCTTTGCTGTCTCAATTATGTTATTATTTAGCGTCAGATCAGAAAAATGCTATCTATTGCTCAGCCAACACACAGGTTATATAGGTCCTGCAACACAAACATCATATATTATTAAATTCTAAACAGATTCATAATCAAGTAGCACAGCATCTGCTTCTCTTGCAATTTGTTTTACGTTGACTGTTAAACAACTGCCAAAAGTTGGGCTGCTTGTTTGAAATGAAAGTGCTGGATTATCTTGAGCCAATGGACAATGTCTTAATGAATTCATCATACAGCTAAACGATGGTGAGCAATGAAGACAGATCAAGAAGCTGTGACAAGCTCCAGTGGGGAATCCATGACATGGTCGAAGAGTGCAGATACAAATATGTACAGTGCAAATACAAGGCTTAGAAATACCATCTACAGGTTTTTGCATTTTACATATTTTTATTTGCACTCTTCCCAAACTGAGCTTAATAAACTCATTGCATTTGCCCAAATTGACCACTATTTTTAGTGTAGGATCGTTATATTTTTTTTGGTAGTGTATTTACGGTCGCTTTCTGATATGTGACATTTGTTTGTAGGACGAATTCAAACCAGATGCAAAAATTGCATCAGGATTCATTTGTTTGCAATTATAATTTGCACCCAACGGCCAACACCCTTACCTAATATAAAATTGCAACATCTCTTCTGCACTCACTGGCAATAGAAATTTTGTATCCCAAAAACTGATGCGAAGTTTTTGTGATGCACTTTACCCATCAAAACAAACTAAATGAAGGTAGATCTTGAGACAAGAATTACTCAATTTGTATGGAGAGCCTGCTGTACTTTAATGCATTTGTTTTTCATGGCATGGCAAACAATCGCAGTGTAAGGAAGTTACTTTAGGGGACAAATTCTTCTAACATTGACTGGGTTTCTCCGACGTTGAAATGGATACAGCAATTCACTTGTATACTTGTCCATTTAGCTGATTCCTGACAGTGTTAACATAGATGGAAGTATCCAAGGAAGCGGCTTCGTCTTTTGGTCTGGTTGTGTTAGAGATGCAAATGGTCTTTTTGTGGCTGCAAAATGTGGATATGGCATGGTGAGTTTGGCTTTCCAAGCAAGCAGAAGCATAAAGCTGATGGTTAAATCTAGAGGTCTCAACAATATCAATGGTCTCTCTAGTAACTCGTTGGATTGGTCCTACCCACCAGAATGGCTGGTTAATGATCTGAATGCTGGTTTTGTTTGTTTATCAGTTTTGAGCATTAGTAGCTATTGGTAATGGTAGGGTGTATGCTACTAATGTTGAGTAGTGGTGTCTCAGGTCCAATGTCGTTAGGTTGTGTTTGGTTGCAGTGCAATTTTATTTGCACTAGTACAAATGAATGAGAGTGCAAATAAAAAAATGTAAATTCTTGTTTATTTTTGTTTTGGGTTTTAATTTATGCTGCTTTTGTCTTAATTTACTTTATTTGTATTGCAATCAAACAAAATAAGCTAAAATTTAAAACAAAATTAGGTCAGAAGTTGCACTCAAATCATTTGCACTGCCATTTTTGCATCATTGCATTTTTTTTTTTTTTTTGCATTACAACCAAATACAGGCTTAGAGACTTTCTTTTGCATTTGACTGTTTGCTCTTCTTTTCTTTAAGGAACTGGTCTTCTTTTCTACCCAAAAAAAGTGTCAAGACTTCATGCGGGTAAGTCAATCTGGTTTTAACAGACAACATGAGAGATATGATAGGTTACAAACTATAATTGTTATAAGTCGTCATCATCTAAGCCTTATCCCAATTGAATTTGGTCTGCTAGATGAATCCTGCTTCGTTATTCTCCATTCTCTTAGTGCTATATTCATTATTAAATTCATCATTGTCATTATCAAACTTTTATCTCAACTATATGGGGTTAGCTACGTGAATCTTGTTTGTTTATCTATCGATAACCTTCTTGATCTGTCCCTAGTCTTTGTTCTTTCAGCTTGCACCAAGCCATAATAGAAATAAGTGCCATTCAGATCCCTGCCGTACTAGACTGGATAGGATTCAGACTCAGACTCGGTACAGGTTTTTGATAAGTTGAGGTTCAATGTCTTTCACAAGAGCTCTTATCCTGTATTGATTGTTCCAAACTTCCAATACTTTATCTTACTGTGGCATCAAAGTGAAACGTTTCTTGGTATAGAAATTTCAACTTTCTGTGTCTCTCTCTCTCCTTCACACATGCATCGTGTTCTCAGTACTAGAAAATCATGAAAACTCTAATAACCGACCTCGTCCTTTCTTAGGGAACACTTATTTTCAAATCATGGGAAGACGTTTGAGCCATGAAACCACTGCAAGGAATAATAATGAATTAAAAACAGAAAAGCCTGTTAAGAGTCTGAAAATATTGTCATATGGGTTGGGTGTCTATAAATGTAATGTTTTACCAATCCAAATAATAACAATATAACTTTATAAAATCCTGAATCCACATGACTATAAGAGAGAGAATAAAGTATTGCGAGGTAGAGAATAGAGTCGTAGCGTGCGGCGTAAAGCGAACCTTTCGGCGAGTCCGCGTTCTATTGGACGCGTGAACTTACCAATTAGAGGTTCGCTTATGCGAGTAAAATATAAAATTAACGGACTTTTACCCGTTGTCTCAAGGTGTTTGGTTGAATCGGACACAAAAGGACGAAAACCCAAAAGTTTTCTTTCAAAATTTCAATGCCATTTGAACTCTCTCCATTTCTTGTCATCCTCCCCTTCGAGCCCTAATCCAAGCATCTCGCCGGCCACTCACCACACACCAGTGTCCATGACTGTGGAACGACAGCAAGAACTCCAGCATTCCGGCAGGAACTCTCCAGTCTCTCCAATGATTCTATTATCCCTTATTCTTATTCTTCTTCTAACAGATTGAAGATCCTCTAGTCAATTGCCACAGGATCTCCAATGTGTTTTATGTTAACATTTCATAAAACACACCCACTGACAAATGGCTGTATCAAAAAAATTTAAAACAAATGAGATCTTTAGGGTTGTAATTGAGTTGAGTCGAGGCAAGTATCAGGTTGTTCGAGCTTTAACTTGACTAAAAAATAGAGAGCTTGAAATGTGACTCGAGCTCGACCGAGTTTTATGTATTTAGCTTAAACTCGACTTAAGTCAGTACTTGTGAGTTATTCAAGCTCGGTTCAATTCAAGCTGGTTATAAATAGATTAGTATTAAAAGTTATAAATAAATTAATATTATAAACACTATACATAAAAATATATTATGAAAATCAATTATAAATGTATTTATCTAAATTATAAATAGCTTAATGTTATAAAATTTATGTTTATTTACAGTGCAAATGTAAATATATTAAAAAATAGTATTTTATTATGAATTCCATTAGGCTTGTGAACCATTAAAGTGGGGTATTGTAAAGCTCGAATTTTGCTCAACCATCTACTTGACTTGAGTGAAGCTAGATTTGAACTCAATTACTACAAGCCAAATTCAAGTATTTAGCAAGCCAAGCCCGAATAATTCACAAAAAGGTTTAGCTCGATTACACCCCTAGAGAGCATATATATATATATATATATTGTGAACCATTAAAGTGGGGTATTGTAAAGCTCGAATTTTGCTCAACCATCTACTTGACTTGAGTGAAGCTAGATTTGAACTCAATTACTACAAGCCAAATTCAAGTATTTAGCAAGCCAAGCCCGAATAATTCACAAAAAGGTTTAGCTCGATTACACCCCTAGAGAGCATATATATATATATATATATATCGAGAGTATCAATACTTTGAACCTTGTTTCTTCATAACCAAACACAGCTTAACTTGAAAATGAGAACAGCTCTATGGGTATTGGATAGCGCAGATGGCAGTCTACAATGAGCAACTCCTATCTAAGAATATATATAGGTGGACTTTTTCTATGCTGAAAATCATCTTTTGTTTTTCCTGGATTATTATGATCCATGTGACCTAGGATTGTTTTGTCGATTACTTTAGCCTAGTTAATTAGCTCCTCTCTACAGGTTGGTATCTTTTTTATTTTTTTAGCAAAAATGCCATGTTGGTTCAATCATTTAATAGAAATTCAATAAACAAGTAGGTTCCATTGGTGACATAATAATACCTATAAAAATAAGCCTTAAGAGGTAATAAATGTTTTTTTTTTTCTTTTGTTTTTCGAGGCTGTGTTTGGTTGCAGTGCAAATTTATTTGCACTAGTACAAATATATAGGAGTGTAAATGAAAAGAATGCAAATTCTGATTTAATTTTGTTTTGGGTTTTATTTTATTTTGCTTCAAGTCTTGCTTTGTTTCATTTGTACTCCAATCAAACAAAATAAGATAAATTTTAAAATAAAAATAAATCATAATTTGCACAAAAATCATTTACACTACTATAATTTTGCAACAGTGCAAATAAATTCGTATTGCAACCAAACATAGCCTGAGGGGAGAAGAGAGGGACTGATTTAGCCACATCCCACTTTTTGATAAACTGGATATAGCCCTAATAAAAAAACAAAGATATCATTGTTTAGTTGAAATATAAGGGTATTTTGGTTTCTCAAACATTTTCTAATTATAAAGGGTGTGCTCCTTATAAAAAATGGGATGTGTTCAAATCAAATCATAGCCTTTTTATTTGTTTGTTGTATTTGATTTTGAGATGATTCTATCGTAGATGTGAAGCATAAACAAATGGGGACCAGTCTCGTTTACTCGTACTTCATTCATGTTGGATCCAATTCCAACCCTGCTTTTTACCACAAGAATTAGGAAGTTGCTAGGCCTGTGCGCAGGATGGAATAGGATGTCAACGACTCAACGGGAAACCGGGTAAGAAACGGAATCAGTTTGACTGCCGGTTCTTGGGTCAACCTTAACCCGATTCCAGCACCCCCAATCCATTGTTTTTCAATTGTACCTTTTATTACATATTTTAAAAATCCAAAAGCCATTTACTTAGGTTGGAATTTGGTTAATAGGTTTCTCTATCTTTCAAAAATAAGAAAAGCTAAGATAAACATAAAAAGAAATCTTAAACTTTAAGGTTATAGAATTAAAAATAAAAAAATTACAAAAATACCCTTTACATGTGTAAGAACATTATGACCTAATGGGACAGCTCAGTCAAGACCTGAACCCAATTCAGGACAAAGAATCAAAACCCTAACCGAACCTTATAAGGTCAGATCAAACCAGATTTACAATTTAACCTAATCCATTGATATCCCTAAAAGCGCCCGAATATGGTTCAAAGTATCTATACTCCCAAGTCCCGATATGCAAAAATATCATCATATTCCAAAAAAAAATGATACTTTTTTGTTATTTATTTAAGGGTTCTAACATTTAAACATAAACATTAAAAAGAAAAAATCTCCATAATCCTAATAAATTGATAAATATCAAACCATATGCATTGATAGATTGAGATATTTTGGATCTCAATCTATCAATTTGAAAAATGCATATTGAGTGGCTTAAATTCCAACACCAAAAGTGAAAATGGAAGGAGTGGCCTTTACATCACTCATATCACATGCAATACCCACTTTCTATATTTTGAGTGGTGGAAATTAATGATTGGGATTGGGTGCACAAGGACCAAAATTATTTAGCATAATGATAGCATGATTATCTCTCTATAGTATTAATATACTTCTCTTTTATAAGCTTTCTTTAATAGATATTATACTTGAAATATATTTAACAGGGTTGCTTACGAAACAATGAAGGATTATTCCTCGAATGTGGCGTCATCAGTAGGGAGGCTCTCACATTATCTACCCCATCTTTGTCATGTGTGGATGGATGATGTAGTTGATCATAAGGCCCCGTTTGGCTCATTATCAGAAGCCCAATTCTGATCTTTTCTTACTTATTTTCGGCAAGTAGACCTAAGGGTACTGTTTGGTTGAATTCATTGATCTATTTTTAATTGAAATTAGGCAAGAAATAAAGCTTTTTGATGACCCATTAGCTGAGATGGTCATTCGGTGTCTCTCCAAATATTAAAATGTGGGAACGAATCCATTTAACTGAAAGCGGATCCATACGTTTGTAATACCAAAACAAAAATTTCTAACTAGAATGACTTGTGATGAGTACAGGTGGCAAATGTTTTGGGGCTGAAATTTGTTCTATGAATATTTATAATCCAGCAGAAGAAATACCTACGGCTAATTTGTCTCCAACTAGATTGCCACGTGGAAGACTCGGTTTTTTTTAAATCCCTTGGAATGCATGGTTGATTTGGGGCGTTATTATTGATTAAACAACCCCCTAAGAGATTCCAATCTAACTGAGTGCAAGCGCATCTTCATGTGACGGTCCCTAAAGTAAAGAAATTCTCCCTTGAACGGGGATTTCCCACCAATATGATCTTATGCTATACATCTCACCATGAACCCATCATAAAAATGTGACCTGCCACATACATGAGATTACGGTGTTAGATCATATTGGTAGGGTATTGGAATATAATATATATATTTTTTTTGCAAAAAATCTAGGCTCTTGTCTCTTTGTCATTTGCAGAGATTTAGGCATGGTTTTCAAAATCAGATTGGATCGGAAAAATTGGAAACCGATTAGGTGACTAGTTCCCTTTTTCCCCATAACCGAAATTTTTCCAAAAACTGTTGATTTTGATCAATAAACCGCTGACCTAGGCGATTAATTGTTCGAATAATTTTGACCATTTTTATTTTTTTATAATTTTTTATTTTTTATTTTTTGTTAAAATGAGCCGACTGTTTGATTTGAACCATTGGACCGTTCAACCCGATAACCGGACCCCTGACCGCTTCGATCACCGAATCGGTTTTAAAAACCATGGATAAAGGGATATGCTTAGTAACAAAATGCTTCCAACAGTGTCCCAAGAGCATCCCACATAGGGAACATCTCCTGAGTCATTTCATTCATGGGATAGTTGGGAACATCTCTTTTTGCAGAGCACTTTGGGAGTTTGGGACTGAAAAGGATCAGCCATAGACATAGTGCAAAATGAAAATGGGCCCACCTCAAGGCTGCCATGCGTAATGATCATCATGATAAAGTGGATTCCAAGGATTCCAGCTCTTTCACGTACACACCAAACGCTCCCTCTTTTGCTTCATCACTCTTCTCTCCAAACTCCAATCCAATGAACTTGAGCCGAAGTGCCAAACCCAAGCCGAGCTCATCATGATGGCTGGGAGCCAATCCTCAAACCCAGCCAGCCAGCTGGTCAAGATGGACCGTTGAAGAGAACTCTTTAATTCTTTTATGTACAGAACAGTTGCTTCGCTCAGTATATATAGTTTGTCTACACTCTACGTGCATCAGTTACGCTTCCGCCATTGCTGCTAGCTAGCTAGGGAGGAAGTTGAACCAGAAGCCTTGTTCTTGTCTCGCCATGGACATCAGAAGTTGGTGCAATTCAGGCAGTAGAAGCATCCGACTGGGACGAAGATACATAGACAGCGACTACGATGATTTTCTGTCGTTTAATCTGCCGTCCAGCTCCCACCGATCAACCACGCCCAGGTGGAGAGTGTTATGGAGAAGGATAATGAAGGAAAAGAAGAAGATCTTCTATTCTTCGTCTCCGTTCCAGGTTCCTTACGATGCCTACTCCTATTCGCAGAATTTCGATCAAGGGTCGTCATGGACTGAGCCTGATAACCTCTCTCGCTCCTTCTCCGCTCGCTTCGCCGACCCATCCAGGATCTTTCAGAAGAAGGGTCTGGTGGGTTGATGGGAGAAATGAGAATGAAGAACTTTTTTTCCTTTTTTTTTTTGTGTTCATATCTTCTCATCTTTGTATGATCAAAACCCATAACCATTAGTTGTAATCTTTCCTTCGTCAATGATCGGAAGTTCCATATGTTTCTTGTCTCTCTCTGGAATTGGATGGAGCCAATGAAAATATCAAATTGATCTCCTTTAAAATCACCAACTTACTTATAAGTCTCTTACTCTATTCGATTTCATGAATTTTAAGTCTAAAACGAATGCAACTCAGGTCTTGTTAATGGGGTCTCAACCAGAGAAGCTGAGAATGAAGTTTTGACCAGACTGAAAACCTGAATCGATCAAAAGGAGCAACACAAGATAAGATTAAAAAGAAAAGCTCGGAAGTACTTGATTCCTCTTTTATCTTTTACTTTATTCACTAGCAAGGGCAGATGCTTGGGATACAGGGATAGGGGGCGCTAATGGCCCCTCAGGCCAACTTTTTTTCCATACCCAGAAGGTGGAGGGCACTATAATAAAAGCAGAAGGAATCTTGCAGTGTTTTGTTTCCGGGATTTTGCTTACAATATACTGAAAGTCAAGTTTCTCTAAACAGATCCAACACAAGAGAACGATTCCTTCCTTATTAAATGGTTTTTTTGTTTCCCTGTTGGCAGTTTGGGACTGGACCCTGGAGTCAATGGACAGCCAAAGAAGGGTTTTCTTTAAGGCTATGTTTGGTTTAAAAGAAAAAGTAGGGATTGTAAAGGTTTCCCTACCTTTCCTTCCTTTTCTTACTTTTTCCTTCAAACTAAACACAGCCTAAGTGGCCATAGGATGAATCAAGTGTGGACATATGGATCTGATGGCCCAAAACCTGGCTGTGCTAAAGTCCAGAAAATCAACTGTCTGATCAAACTTATGACCAATTGAGTCGTGGCCTCATGGGTTATTTTCAACATGAACAAAAAAATTAGATGCTAAAGTCCAGAAAATCATGTGCCCTTGATCAGTAGGCTACTACCTGATCTCTGTGTGTGAAGGACCAGAGCTGAAGTTCCAGAAGCCTGTTCAAGAACCTAAAGAAATTTTAATTACTGGGCCCAAGGCTGAACTATATGTTGCAGTATCATCATTCATATGTGCCAAAACGAAGGTCTCTGTCATACAACTATTCATCTTTATTTCAGCTTGAAGAAAGCGTAGAAAAATGGTAGCTGAACAAATCAAAACTCCTTACAAAACCAACCAATTTATGGACCTTCCACACTCTGTCCAGGGCATCTACCAAATTGTTTGTTTTAGTTTCAAAGGGTGTTTGTCAAACAATCATTCATCTTTGTAGATTGATTTCAGTAAAAATTTAATGCTTATAATCCATGATTTTGTATTTGTAGCTATATTGAATTCACACAGATCCATACATATACACCGATTCATGTACAAAGTCTCCTGAAACCCTTTATTCTTACAATACGGATCCGTCAGGATCCATTAATATAATGACTGAAAAGGTGACACCTGCCGGAGTGCCCACAACCAAAAACTCAGACCCGAGAATGTACTTTCTGGACCAACTTTGGGCACCTAACTAAAGGAGAGATCACGATCATCACATACTGATTAGATCCGGGTATTTGGATCCAAATTGATTCTTTAATATTTGGAATTCAATCTGATCTTATGATCCGTTAAATTCGGATTGAATTCTAATCTTATATATAATTTTATACTAAATTAAAAATGGGATTTAACTAGAAATTACTTTGATATTGTATAGCAGGAATAGAATGACTTAAAAATTAACTTACAGAATATGAGACTTAAACATATTAACCCTTTATTAAAAATGTAACACTCAAACTTGGTTTGCTAATAAATGTGTTTCAACTTTCAATTTTAATTAATTATACTAGTTGAGAGTCATGCCTCAAAGAAGAGAGAGAGAGAGAGAGAGAGAGGGTCAATGCCTTGAAAATAACGCAACTTGAGCTCATATTTGTACTATAAAGGTACCAACTAGCTCAATTGGTGTCTAATTGTAGTGGAGACTTTGGGATTGGCCTTCACCAGGGTTAGGGGGTTATGGGTTTGGGGGACAGGCTACCCCTTGTCCTTGTGTGTAGCCCCATATCATAAAAGAAAAGGAAAAATAAAGAAGAAAGAAAGGATTCATATTTGTTGTAGTACTAGTAGTTAGATTTTCACAACCGAGGGTGAGCAATCATGCCATGTGAGGTACAATTTGGGTGACCTACTGGCCTTTGGGTTGAGAATTTGTTAAAATTTGAATGGCCTAGGCCTCAAAGCCCACACTTGAAAGCAATGTACATTCCTCAAATCAAGCATCAACTTGCATTTGTATAAAGTCAGGGCTCTCTGCTATCTATACATATATGATGAGGGGCCATTGCTTGGTGTAATGGTAAAGCCTCTGCCTGATAAGAATGATTTCCAATTCGAATCTAAGAGTGGCATTTGTATAGAAATCATACCAAAAGTTAGGTTTGTATCTAGTCCACCCCTCCCAACAGCCAATAACTCAGATAGCCGGGACCAACATTGAGCAATGGCCTCTTTTTTAAAGATTGTATGATACCTTTTAGATTTCTCCTGATAAAGAAAAGTATGTTATTTTCAGCCTCTTAATAATTGATTTGGGGATTTTCTTTTGCTGATTCGATAGTTGTCTTCAATAGAATAAAAATTGGGATAAAAAGCTGAGAGGTTTTAGCTTTCGTTAGAAGCCTTAGGAAGCTCTAAGAATTTTCCCTTTAATCTATCAGATCTGGAGCTTATTATGTATACACAGTCAATTTTAAACAATGGGCACACATAGCTAAAAAATATCAAGGGGGTGTTCTTTTCTTTTCGGATTTGAGAGGGGGAACGTTGGTTAATGGGATTTTGGTTCTCATTGACAAAAAATTCCATATTCTTTTTTCAGTTTTATGTGAAGATCAAGAAAAGTTTATTTTCCTGGGTATACCCATCTCCTAGGTGGGTAAATAACTTTCCCTAATAGGGGGAAAGTTATCAACACTTGAATAGGACAAAAATGTCCATTTTAATAATAAATTTCTATGACTAAAATGATTATTGCCTTATTTATAAAAGAAAATGGGTAAATGTACTTACTTGATAAATATTCCCCATAAAAAACTTATCCAAGTAATTGCATTTACGGGAATAAATTAGTTACTGAAAAATGAATAACCCAAATAATAATAATAATAAAGAAAATGTACGTATGACAATCATCACACAAATGGTCAAGCATGTAAACTGCTGGGAGCATTCCAACCCTCGTAGACTTGGTTGATTATCGATCCACCTCTTTTCCCGCATTCACATGACTATGTCTATAGTCTTAAAGATGACTGAATCTGTACAATTTGATCAACCAACCAAAAATTTAAGCGCGGTCCACCCACTGTCCCCACCACTCTTGTTTCGTTCACATCAACGACCAAAATCTTCCATTTGTCCACCAAATGCTTTCAACCCTTTTCAGTACTTCACCAAAATCCTTCATTTGATCTAGCAATGGCCTCAATACTTTAAAAGCATTTCACCAATATTCTCCTTCTTTCACCAACAGCTCCACACAGAGTTGGGAGGTGCCAAACCCAAGCCAGCCGTGAACCGGCTAGCTATCAGGCATATTTACCAGACCAACCAAGCGAAATAATGTTTTATTTGTCCGTCCTCTGAAACACAGTTTTGCGATCATACCATCATGAAATAACGAGTCATATAGAGGCCACCAGGCCACGGCCATGGAGGAAGGACTCTAAGCAATCACAGTGTGGCACTGGCACAAGATAGTGATTTCCTGGAGATTTTTCACCACAAGAGAGCATTCCACATAAAAACGCATACATGGTGTTTTGGTGAACAGATGTGTCATTTATGCAAATCTCATGCAATTACTAAGAGCACCCTCGATTGCCCACCACGCATTGACCAAATATGTCATACGCTCACTGTTATCAGACAAGTCATGCAATGCTGACAGCCTGCCATTGAATATCTGGATTTGCAGAGTCTCTAAGGTGTAGGCATAGCAACAGTTCCCTGTGGCTGTTTTCGGGTTGGAATATAACTGCTACGTGACAGATGCATAATTACAAATAGATATAGACCATACAGTCAATGGGGCACGGGCACATCTTGGCTCAGCCATGACCCAGATATACAATTCATAAAAATCAAGATGAGAAATCAGAAATGTTTTGCTGTACCCATCAGTATCAAATAATAAATGAATGGGAATAAAAGTTCTTTGATTTTTATTTAATGGGAGAGGAGTTTTTTTTTTCTACTAATACATGTATAAGATAAAACACGTTGGGTAAATGATAATACTCGATTCTTTTTTCATGTATATTTAAAATGAGAACAATTTGTAGCTAAAATTTCACACTGCAGCTGGTTTGTTAGCTCCATGTTTACAGGGGACTCCTTGGTTTTGGTTTTTCAACTCATCACCAGCCACTAGAAAGAATGCTGTGTGCCTGAAAAAGGGAAATAAATGATCTCATAATCTGTTGGTAAAAAACAAAAAAGAAATTAAATCAAAAGGTACAACTAAAGTGGGAATTAATGGCAAATAGGTGATTCATGGGAGTAAATATTTGCCTGAAAAAATTCATCATTTTGATTTTTGAATCGGCATCAATTTCTGGGACACTGTCCAATGTTTGCTGCATGTGGTGTAACCACCTCTCTGCTGCTCGATGTGTCACAGGGAATGGCCGGTGACGTCCAATCAGTGCTGGATGACCTGTTAAGCAAAATAGGAAAAAAAAAAAGGAAACATTATTAGTTGTTTTCCACTCTATGCATCCTCTGCCTAAATAGACACATGGATGAACCCAGGATGATTAAGTTTCTTCCTAGCATATTATCAGAAATCTCATATTACTTGTAAAGAAAACTTCTGACTACTTGGCAAACTCATCCAAATACTTGGAGAATCATATCCTAACTCTAAGCCTATTGTATTGATTGCTTAGCAAGTTTTGGTTCAAATTAAGCACAACAAAATAATTACTAAATCTTATATTTAATTAAAGTTTAAAAGTTTTGATTCAAAATTCTATTTTAAATAAAAGTTTGAAATACCAGACATGAGAAGGACGAAAGATGCCAAGCAGAAAATATGTTTCACACCTTTCAAGGCCATACAGTCTATGACAGGAAAGAAAAAACAAGGTTTTTGCAGCAAATCCCTACTCCTGAACTGATAGAGATTCAAAAGAAGGCACATCACAACGATCATATATTGGATCCAAATCAGGAAAATTAAGTAGATAACCATTTGGCAGTCCCTCCATCCTGGTCTCCCCCCATACAAGAAAAGACCATAAGCACTCCCTCCCTAACTAAAGAATCAGTGATGTTATTAGCTGCTCTTGATATGCTTTAGGTTCGAATTTGAGGATGTAAACTGTCAGCAGTGGGGTTTGAACCTACACTTTTTCTCAAGGACCAGAACTTTGGGTGTAACTTACGTGGATAGGGCTGTTTTTAGGGCAAAATTCCAACACTGAGTTGGTAACAACTTTGGCTAGTTTAGAAAATAAATAAATAAAAGGAACAACGATTGGAATGTTATTACATACATTAGTTGTAAATAGTGAACATAAATGCATAATGTGTCCCAGTTATACATATGGTGTAAATATGTAGATGTTCAACATAGTCTAATAGATATATTTTTGCATATAGTCTACATGTATCTGTGGACATACATGTTCAATTCAGATTTGTACGTCTACCATAGAATGATAGACGTATCTTATGCATAACCAAGCCTAACCTGAACTTGAATCATGTCTGACTTTCCAAGACCTAGCCTAGCAAATATCCAAGCCCAACCCATGCAAAGCCTCAGGGTGGACCAGATGATGTTGCACCTCTAAGCATGATGAGTTCGTTCACGTCTGTGCCCCACAATGGGGCACCCGACAATGCCCCACAGCACACCCCCACCTTGTATCGGGAACATCTCCCGATAACAAGTATGGGAGATGATGAGACATCATTGGGAAATGTTCCCAATACAAGGTAGGGATGTGCTGTGGGGTATTGTGGGGCGCCCCCTTGTGGGGTGCAGATGTGAACTCAAGCATGATACCTGGAAAACTTTACAGTTTACATATAGTATACTAGTGTTGGACATGATACACATCCAACATGGCACTGAACATTTACACTTTATAGGATTAACACTTTAAAATATTTTTTCTTTGGGTAATGACTACACAAACGGAGGTAGCCCTGGACCAAACCCCAATACCCCAACCCAGGTGAAGGCAGGACCAATGTTTTAAAGTGCGGAGGCGTGACGCGAGGTGTTCCACTACCTAGGGGTATGGGCATAGTTGGCGTAAGCCTCCTCAGAGGTGTCAGCGCCTTTGGCCTGAGCCTCCGGGTGTTTTGGGGGCGCCTTGCCTGGAGGCACGCCTCCAGATGTACACCTCCCACGCCTTTTAAAACACCGGGCAGGACTCAATCCCAGGTCTCTGCTGCAACCAGCTAGAGACTACCAGCGGGCTAGCTAGCACCTTCCACTTTTAAAACATTTGAAGTGGGAATGTTTTAACAAATCATGTTATAAAGAAGAACTACATATTTTAGAAGTTGAATTAAATTTCGCAGAATACAGTACTGAGGAATGACATTTAGCTTTAAAAACTAGATATAAAAGAATGATATAAGCATATTAAATAGGATACTTACATCAGTATCCATGTCTAAGGTCTTGGAAAATGGAGACTAGTATCCCTACTTCCCATATCTATATTCATGTCAGTATCCATATCTGGGCATCATAGGGGTAATCATTAGCCCAGCTCAACCTGGAATGCATGTTATACACACACACATCACCCTGACATTATAGCCACTTCACTTATTTAGTGGGTATTTGGCATGGCTGCGTTTTAAGTCTCAGTGTTGGTACTAGATTCGTTGCATTGGATTTCAGGATACTGAAATGTTTTGGCACATGATACAATGCGTGATAATTTTTTATTGTTTTGAAACGAAGCGCTACTGGGCACCACATAGGACACCCAGGATAGAAACACCCCTCTGCTGGGGAAACTTTTTGAGGCTTCCCTCAACACCTCTATGCACATAACTCTGCAAATGGTAGTACAAACACTTAAATAGATTTTACGCAACCAAACAGGATTTCTGGAAGGTAAAACCAAAATGCTTATATAACACCTAGCTGGACATCAAATACAAAAATAATAGAAACACAATACAGCCATTCCAAACACGAGACAGGAAAGCAAAAGGCGTTCCACATGCTGATAGCAAGGCATGCAACCGCACACTGGGAACACCTCTCCATGAATTTGACATACAAGCATGGGAGATATTTCCAATGTGCAGCTGGATGCAGAGACCTGATGTATTGGAATGAAGAAGTATGTATAAATGCAGAGGACTGGATTGAATTAGAGGAGGTGGGTATCGTAGCAAAGGTATGTAGTTAAGCTGAGGATGGAAAGCGACATCAAGCACAAATATAAATTCTTTGTTCATAATAATAAATACCTTATTCAGTCAAAGAAGTATACTTAAAATGATATGGAAACTGACATATACAATATGTAATATGCAAATGCAACACACTGAAACAGCAGCCAACTTCAGGGATCCAAGCCAATAGAACCTTACTGGAAACTAAAGAGAAGAAAAAAAAATTGAAGAGTAAAAGAAAATTTTATTAAAGAAAGAGAGATTACATGAGAAAGGTGACAAGAGATCACCCGAGAGAAAGCATACACTAACAAATTTACACTATGACCTCACAAAACAAGACAAAAGACTTCACAATTGAAGAGTAAAAGAAAATTTTATTAAAGAAAGAGAGATTACATGAGAAAGGTGACAAGAGATCACCCGAGAGAAAGCATACACTAACAAATTTACACTATGACCTCACAAAACAAGACAAAAGACTTCACAATGTTCAGTTTCAAACAACTCCCAACTCAAAAAACCTTCAGAAACCATACCCGATCTCCTTGCATCTCCTCCTCAAAACTTTTCTCCTCCCCGTCAATTTCTTCATCCCACCACTCACCCCTATTCTTGACTTCCAATTTCTTCAACCCCTTTCTCTTGAAAAAAATTATGTATTGTCCTACACAAGCACACATTTAATCACATAAACTCCTATTACATTGATTTCTATTATTGCTCAGTTATGCTGCTCCATTAACAAATCCTGCTGATGCCGCTACTGCTATAATGATTGTTTTATAGGGTATCATCATTTCCCATTAAGTGATGACTAGTTAAATATAAATAATGTTAGAGGGTGGAGATAAATGAGAGCTCACTTTCTTCTCAGATGGTGTAATATTGGTTAGAACATACCCAAAGGAATCAAGATGAAGGGAGAGCAGTATGCATGGCAACATACAAAAACATAATGCAATAATCACATAGGAAGACTAAAATGAAGAACTTGGCCAAGCTAGCTCACCCCAATCCAATGGCTCTATATTTCACATGCTCCAAGGAATTTCAAGTTTTCAACTGAAAGTCTAAGAAGCTAGGAAGTAAGCACATGCATTCACCTGGAAGATCTTATCGGTAGAGAATCTTTATCTTGGGTAAAATGGCTGATACAAGGCATTTACCCATGTGCCCATGTGCAAAGATAACTAATGACGGAATAAAAAATAGAGGATAAGAGGCTCTAAAGTGAGATTTAAAGTAAAAGGTTCAATTCAATACCTTGATGGTTATTTTAAATTTAGTTGGGATCAACGATGGTGCAGGTTTTTAGAGTGTTTAGGATGAAGATTAGGTTTAATGATGGTTCTGATCTAACATCTCAGAAATTTCAGGCTTCCTCAAGAGAGAATATAAGAAATTTCAATGACTTGATTTCCAAAGGGAATTTTGGGCTAAATGTTGTAAGCTTTTTAGTAGAGGTGCTTTAATCAGACCAGGATCTGAACAGTCTGGGAACAAGTTCCAAGGAAAGCAAGGGCTTCAAGGAGGGTGAATAAAAGTCAAGAAAAAGTTGCGATCTATGAAATTCTCAAATACCTCTTAATCAGATTTTTTTATAAGATAACTCTTAATCAGATACATAACAGATGAAAAATTGAATTTTGATTGGACGTTAGCTAGCTGCAATAGTTGTTTAAAGTCATAAAGAAGATGGTAGAGATGGAAGAAAGAAACCGCAGGAGTCACTCCAAAGTCCAAGGAAACCTAGAATCACCACAGGGTTTCAATGGAAACACCCCATGAAGCATGCAAAGAAAGGAAACCAATATTCAAGCCTTTGTTATTCTTAAACTGAAGAAAAAAGCATTCATATATAAGGCTCCTATTACCAACTGGCTATTAGCAACTTCTATTTTCTAATTACTGAAAACTACAAAATTGCCATTATGACTGATCTAAGACAAAGTAACTAGGTTACTAAATAATTAACCAAATCAGCTGGAAATTGAAATATAACCCAAACTTGACTCTGAGGCAGGGCCATAAAATGGAACATCAAATGACCAAAATACCCACATAGGCCAAATCAGCCCAACTCCCAAGAATTGTCATCCCATCAAATCAGAACTTTCCTATTGGCTTTCTTCTGTCCAAAATAGGTCAAGGCTTAGAAAGATCCCCATTACTGCATCAGTGGGAAAGAGGTGGTTTGGTGAAAGTAGAGGGCTCAAAAAGAAGAAAGGGAAGATCAAAGTAAATAAGTGGTAGTGAGAAATGATTTAAGGACTTGACAGTTGACAGAGGGCCATGATTCCTGAAAATTGAAAGAATGCAATGACAGAACAATTTGTTGAACTGAGTTGATACCATGGATTCATTGGTCACTATATCAACCAGTGCTCATGATCCAATTCTTTTTTACAAACCAATGAACAGACCAGGCTTAATGTTCCAAAAAAAGGGCCACGACATCCAAAAAGCTAAGATTTTTGGTTTTGGCTATTACTTCCATCAATAACATAAAATCAAAGTGATAATGCATGAGAGGAAGTATTAAACTTTCTCAAGATTTCAAATGTTCTAATGGCATCTCAAAACAAAAAGTGTGGCAATTTGTCAATGTTGCAGGACTCAGGAATTTCGACAGTCTTTTCCTTTGTCTGGAGATTTATTACCCATTCCCATATCCCAACCTCTAGATACACCAACCTAACGTAGAGAGTCTCACTATCATATAATAATTTGAGCTATGCTATAAAGAAGGATGCAAAGAAAAGCTTCCAGAATTCTTTTATCAATTTGAAAATGAAACTTAACTCAACAGTAGTATCCCAATTCCACGGGGTTTTCTTGACAAATCTTGCTTTTCCTTTTCATCTTTCCTTATAATATTGGCCTACCTATAAATATGTGGTATTACTAGTCAAATTTTTATTAAGCAGTCTACACAATCCAGGAATCCTCCACATGGCCATATGGTTGGGGATGAAAAAGAGATTTCTTGTTGCCCTATATTCACAAGAAATTTTCTCTTAACGGCTTAACCCCCTTGCATGTGGCTAATACAAGTCCTCTTTTAGGGCATTTTTAGATTAAGATTTTAAAATTTTGGATGACCTGTTTAATTCGGAAGAAATTACAATACAAGTTAGGTTTAGGGCTGATGCAGGCTGTAGGAATGAACATGCAACCAATCTAGAGTGCTCCCATCTGATGAATAACCAGGATTGGCCATGGATTCCTCCACATAGTTTAATAGGTGTCCATGTATGTGTATTGCCCCCTACTTTATTTTCTAAAGGCTATATGATAGAGCAGGATTGGGCCTTTAAAAGTTGCTAATGACCCAAGCCTAGAGAGTCCCCACTTAATCAGAAGCCAAGGTCCAAAGGCCCATGCTTAGCATACATAGTATGAGTTATTCAGAGACACTAGCACAGAGTTGTAGATAACTAGCATCAAAATCACAAAGAACTCCCAAGTATTTTGTATCTTTAAAATGTTATCCTTTGTTGGGCTGTTTATTTTGTAAGCTAGGGCTTATCATCTAATGAAAATATCTGCACTAGTAAACATCATCAAAAACACTCTTTGCCAAATTAATAGAAGGATATTGACTCATTAGTCTCCAAACCAAAAGTTAGGATCAAGTAATAAGACTATATCCTTAACTCCCTCTTCCTCTTTTCTCTACTGTTTTTGCAAACTATTATAAAGCTTCAGCAACACTAAGCAAATGCAACTTGTCCCTTCCATGTTGAGAACGTCATGCAAAATTTGTTGATATGATTCTTTTTTTATCAGTTCTTTTTTTTTTATATATATCTTTTGAGGGGCTACACAACAGGGGTAGCTCATCCCCCAACCCAGGTGCAGGCGGGATTCAATCCCAAGTCTCTGCTATGATTAGCAGGAGACCTTACCAACCAGCTGGTAAGGTCTAATATCTTCTTATCAGTTTTGTTGATATGATTCTCTCCTCTTTCCTCCAAATGAGTCTAATATTTTCACATAAAAAGTCCTACCAACCTCCCCAAATTGTTTACACTACTTCAATAATCTCATCTTTATGTGCATTTGAACATTAAATAAATGGAATCTAGACATCCCGCTTCAATAATCTCATCAACTGAGGCCTTTCTTTTTCGCTTTTTTATTTGTGATTTGTTTCATTTTTCTCTAATTTCTCTTTTCAAGAATGGTTCTCAGATGGGTCGTTCCTACAATTGGATAACACAAGTATAGGCAATGTGGCATTTCCTTAATTTTCCTCTTGAGGCAGAGAGAAGCCCAGCAGGAAACGCCATAGAGGATCCGGACATGAATGAATTTTCAAGTAACCAACAGACAACCGCACCCCCCCCCCCAATTAAAAAGTAAAGTACAATATCTCACGAACGTCGGTAGGTGTCGAAACCTCTTAAGAATGTGCACTTGTCATTCGGAAGCTTTGTTCTTACATTTCAACCCCTGAGAAGCTTCCCATTATTTACTTAGAATCAGAAGGATCATAGTGTTAGCACAAGCATAATCCACTGAAGTACTTAAATGAGAAATTTCAATTATCGTGATGAGAAGCTAAGCACTCACCTTACAATCACCATATATGATATATAATGAAATAAACAGACTACATTGCATATAAAAAAGACTATTACGTTAGTTGGAAAAAATTAAAAATATTTACCTTTCCTCTGGGAATAAAGAGGAGGACCTCCCATTCTCTGTACAAAGAATTCATACTGGTTCCGAATCGCATCCTCTTTCTTCGAGTTAACAAAGATGGACCGAAACCACTCTTCATCATCATCGTAAACCCTTTATCGGAAAAAAAAAAAAAAAAACAAATCATAGCACGAACCTTGAATCAACTAATATCAGTACAGAGCACAAACTAAAGAAAAATTTTGAAAGAAAAGATTTCATTCTTGTTCATCTGAGAAAGAGGAGAGGAAGGACGAGGGAACCTGTTGTAGAAATTAGTAGAGAGAGTAACGAAGGTCTGAAGACCTAATAACTCGAAAAGATTTGTTTCGTCGATGGCAAAAGCATCGCTGGCGGAGACTCCGCTCCACTCCGAGGCCTTCTGCTGAAGAGACTGCATTCTTGCCGTATGGCGGTTCCTCCCTCCCACTGACTTGGCGGCCAACAAAACAACAAGTAATACTTAGAGGCAAGTGAACAGCGCGTGCGCGTGCAGATAACGGGAACGCTGCTTTTTCTGGGTGGACAGCTAGTTGTGGGCCGGCGGATTCTCGATATCGAGAACCTTGCAAAACCATGGGCCGCAGACGGCAGACCAGAGAAGATATCTGGTTCTGAACTTCTCATCTTGATTGTTGAAGTATCGGCGGATCCGACGGATCGGGTATCTAAAGCACACTATGTCGACATGATGTGTAGTATATGATGTAATATGGTGACAAGCAAAAGCAATGTCGAGAATTTTATTTTACGGAATACCACCTAATCGCACCAGTCAAGCTAAAAGCTACACATTCTTTGTAAAAGTTCGGATGGGGATGTCCGGCGCCCGGGGAGTTTGTATAGCGATGCAAATGGATCGGATCGGATTGGAATTAGGGTATATAACGAATCCGATCCGATATTGTTTATGTTGGATTCAGTCGGGCCTGATAGGATTCTAGAGATGCAAATGGATCGGCGTCATGATCCAATCCAAGATTCGATCATATTTGGCCGGATTTGGGTCACCCTCTATCTGATCCGATGTGTTATATTATATCATATAATATATATATATATATATATATATATATATATATATATGTTATTTATTTATAAATATATTATTTATATTGTACTTTTTTAAATTTGTTGGATTATTTATTCTTTTTATAAAAACATGTATATATATATATGATGAAAATAATTAAAAAATATTTTTATTTTTTTTTTTCTTTATTTAAATTGGTATATTTTATTTTTTTCTTTTAATAATTTACTAATTTTTAAAGAAAACAAGTCGGATCAAATCAAATCTGAAGATCCGATAGGATTTGAATTCAGATCGATTCCTATCAGATCCAATCGGATTGGATCCGACATGAACAGTGTCGGATAGAATTCAAATAATACCCTGATTTGAATCTGATCCAATCTGTTTGTATCCCTATAGGACTTGATGGAGCGTGATCCGGCTGGTCTTAGCTGTCCACGGCCATGCTTCTGAACGGGGTAGCAGGGAACCTGAAACGGAGGAGATGGGGAAGCTCCGGGGGAACCCGGTGTAGAGGCTCCGAAGCTCAAGTTAGAATCCTTCAAAAGCAAGGTAATACCAGATAGCGCAAAGTTTGCATACCTTGTTTGTTGGGGGGCAGGGGGCTCTTATAATCACTTCGTGCACTCGCCCCGAGGCCCTTGTCAGGTCGGGTATGATTACCCTTGTGCTTGCCAATTCGGCCGTCGTCCTTTCTGTTGGGACAGAACCGTCACTGCCTAACCGTCTTTCTAACCGGAGATGGCGGTGTCAGTGGCGGTGGCAGGTGGTCGTTTAGAGTGCGGCCGCCAAACATCAGATCCCAAGTCAGTCAAGCGCGGCGCCCTCGGGCACGGACTTCCTTAGCGTCAGGCATGGTACGACTTGTTTGGTTTTGGTGCCCAGAAGGTGATGCGAAGTGCTGAGCGAGGCGAAGTCTTGAGCTCGGAGGTACCTATAGGGCAGGTCAGTTCGCCGAGGTGTATCCCGAACTGTTACAAGGTGGCCAGTTCGGCAAGGTATATCCCGAACTGTTACAAGTTGGGTCAGTTCGGCGAAGTGTATCCCGAGCTGTTACAAGGTGGGTCAGTTCGGCGAAGTGTATCCCGAGCAGTTACAAAGTGGGTCAGTTCGGCGAAGTGTATCCCGAGCTGTTACAAAGTGGGTCAGTTCGGCGAAGTGTATCCCGAGCTGTTACAAAGTGGGTCAGTTCAGCAAAGTGTATCCCGAGCTGTTACAAAGTTGGTCAGTTCGGCGAAGTGTATCCTGAGCTGTTACAAAGTTGGCCAGTTCGGATTACTCTGGTTTTGGGTAGAGGGTGAGTTCGGGCCCCCCGCAGGGAGTTCGGTCCGCTGGTGTCCCCTTGTTCCCGCCTAGGCTTGACCCCTTTTGCCGAGCTGTTGTTTCTGCCACATGTTATGTAACAGTGAGGTCGGGCCAAATCTTCCTTCATCAATTGCCCCCCACTCCTCGCACCAAGGGTCTTGCCACGGTGCGGGGAGTTTCGCGAGGTAGCAGGTGGATTTGTCCTGTCCTTCGAATCTTGATTGCGCGAGTTGCTTTTGCCAGGGTTCTTTCGGTTTCCAAGGAGGATGGAAACGTGCCTACTCAAGAGTGTTGATGGTTGCGACAGCGCGCGTTTTAAATTTCAAAAACTCGCGCTGCTGGGATGTGACAGCGGGTCAAAAAAGGCGTGCCACTGCTGTACGTGCGTGGGCAACTGTCAAGGAGACGTGCGACGCATTAGTTTCGGAAGGACGCGTGTCGAAGCGACGTCGGTTTCAAAAAGACGTGCACTGACGTTTTGCTTTTTTCAGAAAGACGTGCGCCAATCACGTCTCGACCTTATGGGACGTGCGGTCAATGAAAACGTGGGCCGTCGGATCGTCTTTGATCTGCACGGTCGATTCTTGGTTACTGTAGCTATAAATAGTGGGGGACCCCAGTCGGTTTGTCACTTCTGCGATTTGTCTACTGAGTTCGCGTCCAAATTTTCAGCTCGCGTCCAACTTTTTTCCAACTCGCGTCAAGGCTGGTTATACTGCCTTCACGGTCCTTTGGTTTGTTCCAGTCTCCGAAGCCTTCAAACTTTCTTCGGGTGAGTATTTTCCTGAATCCATCTTTTCCTCAATGTCTAGCTTTGATAGCTCAGACGATTCTTCAATTAGGGCCGACGTAGGTTCCACCAACCGAGCTGTGTTCCCCGACTTCCTCAGTGATCCTGAGGTGGGACTTGAGGACTATGAACCAGTAGGTCGGGCCGCTTCGGGCAGTTTGGCGTCTACCTCCCGCCGAGGTCGGATGCTAGACAGGTTTGGTCCTTCGACCATGACGCCTGAGGGGCTTCAATCCATACCTATGTCTTACAACCTTCCTGGGGGGTATACATATTTTATTCCTTCGGGTAACTTTCCTTGGGAACACGGTCCTGACGAGATCGTGATTTTTCGAGAGCAGCTCGCTGCGGGGTTGCGACTTCCTTTCCATCCCCTTCTCGTCGAAGTCATAAACCACTTCGGTGTCACCATTGGCCAGCTTCATCCGAACTCTATTCGGAACCTGGTGGGGACAGTTTCCCTTTTTTGCGAGCAGAACTTCCCCTTGGACTTAGAGATATTCTCCTCTATCTTGATGCTCAAGAGACAGGCGGGTTCTCTTCTTGGGGGAAGACGGGCATATTACCTTTCTCCTCGCCAGGGTTTTAAGCTTCTCACGATCTTCCTAATAAGGTCCCGGCATGGAAGAGGGACTACTTCGGCGTGCGAAGTGCACAAGGATGGCCCTTTCAGACTGGGTGGGGTGAGGCCGCTCCTGATTTAGGCGTGACTCTTGATAAAGAGATGGTGAAGGGCCTCCGGCAATGGGCACGGCAATGTTTAAAGTGCCACCACTACTTAACGGAGGCCAAGCTTATTGCAGCCGGCCTGAGTTCGGGTAGGTTTCTAGCTATGCGGTTCTTGCTTGCTCTGTTCTTTTCGTTTTTTCTGATGTCGAACTCGTTTCTACAGGTGTGATGAACGCGGAGAGAACTCGTGGGGGGCGTCTGTTCCAAGGTATGAAGAGGAGGAAGTGGGTCGCCAAGCGAATTCGTACCGAGCTGCCCCTGAATGAGGAGCCCCAAGTTCCAGACCATACGCCGGAGGATCCGCTCAGGGAGCCCGAAGTGACTCCACCCATGCACGAAACTGCCGGGGCGCCCTACGCTAAGACCACTAACACGAGTGCTCCTGCATACTCGAGTGCTCCTGCTCATTCCGGGTCTGCTCATACGCGGGCTGGGCCCTCGGGCTCGAGAGCTCAAGGGGAGTTCAGGAGTGTGTTGACGCCGAACTATGCTCTTCAGAAGAGTAGGGACGCTACTTTCCTTGAATCAGGTCGCTTGCCGCGCCGTAACACATGCTATGGTGGTAAGTTAGATTCCGTCTTCCTTTTTTATTCTATTGCTTCTGCTGTTATTGCTCACTTGTTTCTTTTGGTAGGTGAATTCTTCAATTCATGCCTTGGCGACCCAAGTGGAGAGGAGCTCGCGACAGGCGCGAGCTGCTGAGGCTGCCGCTCATGCTGCTAAAGAAGCTTTCCGTGTTGCAGAGGCAAATACCCGGGCTGCTGAGGCGGTTGCTTATGCTGCTGAAGAGGCTGCTCGCGTCGCAATGGCCAGGCAGGCGAGGTCTCAGCGTGATGCCGAGGCCATGGGGGTAGTTGTCAAGCATATGGCGGACTTGAAGTTGGATTTGCAGCATCAAGTCGAATATCTTTAGGAGGACATCAGGGAGAGAACACAGATTTTTTCCCAAGGCATTGAAGACGCCAAGAAGAAGGCAGTTGAGGACTACATTGCCTCTCCACGTTTTGATGATCTGATGGTGGATTCTTACAGGAGGGGGTTCAAGTTGAGCAGGTGGATGATCTGGAATACGTACCCCGACCTCGATGTAAGTGCCATATCCACTTCGCGTATAACTCAAGAGATGGCCAATGCTGCCGATGGCGAGCCGGACTCTGAAGGAGAGGCAGGGCCTTCAGGTGTTGTTGAAGTGCCTTCTGATGGCGAAGAGGTGGCTCCGGGCATGTAATTATATATATATATATATATATATATATATATATATATATATATATATATATTTGGGTAAGTCCTTTCTGATGGCCAATGTACTCCTGTTTCTTGCAATGGAATAGATAGTCTTTTTGCCCGTGTTCTTTTTGCCCGAACTGATTCTTTGTCGGTCACTTTGTCTGGGTTATTATACTTCCGCGATCTGTTTGTCCAGTTCGCTTGGTGGTTTATAAGTAGTATCGCCTTAAGTTCACGATCTTCCACGCTCGAGGTACTTGTTTGCCTTCCAAGGTTTCGAGTTCGTATGCCCCCCCCGAGCGCTCTTTTTACTTTATAGGGCCCTTCCCAGTTAGGTCCAAGCTTGCCCACGCCGGGTTCAGGCACCATAATCTTACGAAGGACCAAGTCGCCGACTCGGAAGCTTCGTTGCTTTACTCTGCTATTGTAGTAGCGAGCTACCTGCTATTGGTATGCCGCTGTTCGGATGTGCGCGAGGTCCTTTACCTCGTCCAATAGGTCAAGGTTGGTACGTAACTCGTCTCCGTTCGTCCGATCATCGTATGTTTCCAATCGCAGTGTTGGTACTTCAATTTCCGCCGGGATCACTGCTTCAGTGCCGTAGGTGAGGTTGAAGGGGATTTCTCCCGTGGCAGTTTTTTCGGTAGTTTGGTGAGCCCATAAGACACTTGGTAGCTCTTCGGCCCATGATCCCTTAGCTCGATCCAGACGTGCTTTCAGTCCACGTAGGATGGCTCTGTTCATTACTTCCGTCTGACCGTTTTCCTGCGGGTGCACGACTGACGTGAAGTTTTGCCGAATCCCTATGTTCTGGCACCACTCTTGGAACTTGATATCCTCGAACTGCTTGCCGTTGTCGAAGATTAGTACCCGAGGTAACCCGAAGCGACATACTATGTTCTTCCAAAAGAAGTTCTGTATGTTTCGAGCCGTAACAATTGCCAGAGGTCCGGCTTCTATCCACTTCGTAAAGTAATCTACTGCAACAACTAGGAATTTTCTTCCACCTGTTGCTGGTGGGAATGGCCCCAGGAGGTCGATGCCCCATTGTGCAAAGGGCCACGGGCTAGTGAGGTATTTGAGGTCGGAGGCTGGTTGATGGTGGATATTGCCGTGCTTTTGACACTTGTCGCATTTTCTGACGAGCTCAACAGCTTCTGCCTTCATCGTTGGCCAGTAGTATCCTTGTCGAAGTGCTTTTTGGGCGAGTGCTCTGCCCCCCAAGTGTCCGCCGCACAGGCCTTCATGAGTGTCGCGGAGTACGAACTCGGCTTCGACAGGTCGCAGGCAACGCAAGTAGGGGAGCGTGTAGGACCGTCGGTATAACTGTTCGTTTATTATGACGTATTTGGCTGCCTGGCGCTGCACCCTCTTGGCCGCATTGCGTTCTGCAGGGAGCCGTTTATCAAGAAGCTCGCGAGTGGGTCGATAAAATCGGCCAAAGCTTGGGCCTTAATAGCGGTTCTTGGTTTGTACTGGAGGTCGTACTCGCTGAGTTTGATGGCCCATTTCGTCAGTCGACCGAAAACCTCGGGTTTGAGTAAAACTTGTCTCAGAGGTTTGTCAGTCAGGACGATGACGGTGTGAGCCTGGAAGTATGGGCGGAGTTTCCGAGCTACTGTCACTAGGGCGTATGCTAGTTTTTCTATATGCGGGTACCTTGCCTCTGCTCCCTGCAAAATTTTACTAACATAATAGATGGGTCGCTGGACCCGGTCTGTTTCTTTTATTAGTACCGAACAGACCACCTCGTCGCTTGCCGAGAGGTACAGTTCTAAGACCTCGCCCACCTCGGGCCGGGCTAAGGTTGGCACACTAGCGAGGTAACCTTTTAGCTCGTCGAACGTGAGCTGGCAGTCCCGGGTCCACTCGAACCCTTTGCCTTTGATTGCCTTGAAGAAGGGTAGGCAACGGTTTGCTGTTTTGGACATGAAGCGGCTTAGAGCAGCTATAAGGCCGTTTAGCCTCTGAACCTCTTTTACTTTCCGAGGTGGTCTCATATCTAGAATGACTTTTATTTTGTCCAGGTTGGCCTCAATACCGCGCCGATTGACAATGTACCCTAGGAACTTGCCCGAGGTGACGCCGAAGACACATTTGTTGGGGTCCAATTTCATGCTAAACTGACGCAGGATTTGGAAAGACAGAGTCTAAGTCTTGTATTAATTCTTGTGAAAACTGTCTTGACGACCATGTCGTCTACATAGCACTCTATCTCCGTGCCAATCAGGGGCCGAAATAGCCTATTTACAAGTCTTTGAAAAGTCGTCCCGGCATTTTTTAGTCCGAAGGGCATGACCTTGTAGCAATACAGGCCGAACTCGGTTATGAAGCTGGTTTTTTTCTCATCGGATGGGTCCATCCTGACTTGGTTGTAGCCCGAGTAGGCGTCCAGGAAGCTTAGCAACTCGTTTCCCGAGGTCGCGTCCACTAGGCGGTCAATTCTGGGGAGGGGGAAGCAATCTTTCGGGCAAGCTCGGTTCAGGTCGGTGTAGTCGACGCACATGCACCACTTGCCGTTTGCCTTTTTTACCAACACCGGGTTGGCCACTCAGCTCGGGTAATGGACTTCCCTTATGAAGTTTGCTGCGAGGAGCTTCTCGACCTCCTCGTTGACCGCCCTCCAGCGTTTTCGGGGCTAAGTTGCGTTTCTTCTGTCTAACGGGTCTGACTACAGGGTCAGTATTAAGTTTGTGAGTTATCAGTCCGGGGCTAATGCCGGGCATGTCGGCCGCGGACCAGGCAAAAATATCTAAATTTTGAAGTAAAAAACTCACCAGTTCGGTTCGTAGGGGATCATCGATGGAAGCTCCGATCTGAAGTGTGCGAGCTGGGTCCGTAGCCGAAGTCGGGATTGCGACCGTTTCCTCCGTGGGCGAAGCTCGTTCCTCACCTTGCTCCGCAGGCCGCTCCAGTTCAAGGTCGTCGGCCGCCTTGGTTTTTCCCTTCAGGGCGGCAACATAACACTTGCGGGACTCGAGCTGGTCGCCCCGCGTTACCCCTACACCGAAGTTCGTAGGGAACTTCATGGCCAAATAGTAGGTGGAGACCGCCGCCCGTAGGAAATGCGTGATCGACCGCCCTATTATGGCATTGTATGGGGAGGGGGTCGCGAGTACCAGGAAATCATGGTTGAGTCTGACTACACAAGGCCATGTGCCGACTTCCACAGGGACGGTTATTTTTTCAAGGGGCCGGACTTCCTCTCCGCTGAAACCCACCAGGGGAGTGTTCGCGAGCTTCAGCTCACTCCTCTGTAACTGCAGCTGGTCAAATGTTGATTTAAAGAGGATGTCCGCTGAGCTGCCCGAATCTACGAGTACGCGTCTGACCTCGAAGTCGCTGATCCTTAGTTTAATGACAAGCGCGTCATCATGGGGGTAGTGGACCCCTCGCGCGTCGTCCTCCGTGAAGAAGATTGGTTCTTCGGTCTTTGGTCTCTTTGGGGGGTTCCATTCTTCAAGGGCCGCTTCGCGAACTGAAGTCCGAGCTGCTGTCGAGGTACATCCCGCTACCACGGAACCTCCCACGATTACATGGATGGTTCCCCGAACTGGCCTCTCTTCCGGAGGCTGCTGCTGCAACGGTTCGGCAGGTCTGTTGCTAGACTCGGGGGCATCCTTTTCGTGCTCCCCTTGCCGACCTGCCTTATTGTTATTATTGTTGTGCTGTACAAAGTTTCTCAAGTATTTGCGACGGATGAGCCCCTCTATCTCGTCCCGGAGGTTATTACACTGCTCGGTACTATGACCATGGTCTCTATGGAAACTACGAAACAAATTTTTATTTCTCTCGTTCGGATTTCCCTTTAGGCGAGGTGGCCACTTCACGTACGGGGCGTCTTTGATCATCATTAAGATCTCCGTCCGCCTCGTGCTTAACAGCATGTAGTCCGTCCGAACTGCTAGGGGAGCCCGGAATGACTGGTTCGGCTTCGGCTCCCGGGTCGGGTTTTTTCTGTCCACCGGTTTGGAGAGCTCGTCTTCTCTCTTTCTTTTCTCGCTCCCGCCTTCGGTTCGTTGGTTGATTTCTTCCTCTGTCCTCATGAACTTATCCGCGAGCTTAAGGAATTCGGCCACGGTTGCCGGCTGGTTAGCCACCATGTGCCATTTGAATTCTTTGTGCGTCACCCCTCTTTTGACCGCCGCGAGCTGCACTGTGGGGTCCAACCGCGGTATCTACAAGCATGCTTCGTTGAATCGCTTGATGTAGCCCTGGATGGATTCTCCTTCTCTTTGGACTACTCCAAAGATGCTTTCCTCTGTTCTGGGGCACCATTGGCTGGTGACGAAGTGTGCGGTGAAGACCTGCACGAACTGGGCATAGCACTTTATCGACCCGGGGGCCAGGTTCCTGTACCAAGTGCGGGCTACCCCCCTGAGGGTGGTGGTAAAGGCCACGCACATGCACGATTCGTTGGCCCTGGCGAGGTGCATTTGGGACTGAAAGGCGTCAACGTGGTCGTTGGGGTCGAAGGACCCGTCGTACTTGTCCAGAGGTGGGAGCTTGAAGTCTCTGGGTAAGGGAATCGCCAGGAGTTCTGATGCGAGGGGGGAAAGAACCGAGAGAATCGGGGCAGCCCCTACCTCGTCCGAGCTCGTGTCTTTGCCTCTGAGTTCCGACAAGGCACGGGTGGCGGTTCGACGACTTCGCCGGCGCCTTCGCTGCTGAGCGGGCCTTGTACTGGCGCTGTTGGCCTCCGTGTTACCGAGCTCGATGGGCCCGGAATGCTGGTAGTTTGCCGCCAGGGCGCCGAATCGGTTTTCGGTGAGCGAGAACTCGGGCTTGGAGCGCTGGGGTGCCGACCTCGTGGGCGAGGTTCCCGACCCGCCTGCAGGTTGCGAGGCAGGGATGACATTTTTCTCTCTTCGGCCTGGGGACGAGGCCTGGCTGTTAGGGGGGTTCTGGGGCTGGGAGGCCTTCGCCTGGTGGGGGCGTCCATCATGCGGGGAGGCCTTGACCGGCCTCGGAGCGGGGTGGCGAGGTGGAAGTAGTGGTTGGTTCAGTGGTAGTTGGGGGAACTGTTGTTGATAGTGATACTGGGAGATGTTGTGGGCTTGCATTGCCCGCATGCACTGCATCAGGTCGTCCAACCGGTTTTGGCTGGCTGCCAAGGGGACGACAATCGGTTCAGTGAAGGTTGTCTCAATGGGGAGAGGAAAGGGGATGCTTGTGGCAGGAGGGTTTACGGGCGCCGCTGCTTGTGGCGCGTTCAAGCTAGGGATCCCATCTACCGAAAGGGGGATGGTGAACTGTCCAACGCACACCACAGGGACTTGAAGTTGTTCCCCGATGGCGCTTGTCTCCGTGCCACGTCCGGTGTTGCTGGAGGAGGCCATGAGTGTTGGGTTTTTTGAAGAAAAAATGGGTTATGGAAGTTTGGAGGGAGGCTTTTTGAAGCTTTCCCACAGACGGCGCCAATTGATGGAGCGCGATCCAGTCGGTCTTAGCTATCCACGGCCTTGCTTCTGAACGGGGTAGCAGGGAACCTGAAATGGAGGAGATGGGGAAGCTCCAGGGGGAACCCGGTGTAGAGGCTCCGAAGCTCAAGTTAGAATCCTTCAAAAGCAAGGTAATACCAGATATCGCAAAGTTTGCATACCTTGTTTGTTGGGGGGCAGGGGGCTCTTATAATCACTTCGTGCACTCGCCCCGAGGCCCTTGTCAGGTCGGGTATGATTACCCTTGTGCTTACCAATTCGGTCGTCGTCCTTTCTGTTGGGACAGAACCGTCACTGCCTAATCGTCTTTCTAACTGGAGATGGCGGTGTCAATGGCGGTGGCAGGTGGCCGTTTAGAGTGCGGCCGCCAAACGTCAGATCCCAAGTCAGTCAGGCGCGGCGCCCTTGGGCATGGACTTCCTTAGCGTCAGGCATGGTACGACTTGTTTGGTTTTGGTGCCCAGAAGGTGATGCGAAGTGCTGAGCGAGGCGAAGTCTTGAGCTCGGAGGTATCTATAGGGCAGGTCAGTTCGGCGAGGTGTATCCCGAACTGTTACAAGGTGGCCAGTTCGGTGAGGTATATCCCGAGCTGTTACAAAGTTGGCCAGTTCGGATTACTCTGGTTTTGGGCAGAGGGTGAGTTCGGGCCCCCCGTAGGGAGTTCGGTCCGCTGGTGTCCCCTTGTTCCCGCCTAGGCTTGGCCCCTTTTGCCGAGCTGTTGTTTCTGCCACATGTTACGTAATAGTGAGGTCGGGCCAAATCTTCCTTCATCAGGACTCAATTTGAATTTGAATCCCATCGATAAGTTGGATCTTCGGATATAATCCGGTCCTATTTGTTTTCTTTAAAAATTAATAAATTAGACTAATTTAAATAAGATAAAAATAAAAATACAAGTATTTTTTATTATTTTCATCATATATATACATATTTTTATAAAAAAATAAATAATATAATATATTTATAAATAAATAAATAACATATATATATGTATTATATATATTTATATTTATAAATATAATACATCGGATCAGATTAAATCTTCTTAAATCGGATAAAGAGTGATCCGAATTCAACCAAATAGGATGAGATTGGATCATAATCCAATCCATTTGCACCCCTAACTTTATAAGAATGGCAACAGGTCGATTTTGAGGTGAGAATCATATTCCACATCCCCAAATCCGATTTTGAAATAAATCGATTTATCTCCAGATTTGAATTGTTTTTGTTCTCCAGAAGAATTAACCTGAAATCTGTAGATGAGTCAAAACTATATGCTATATTGCAGGGAATTCAACAAGCATTGCGAATGTCCAAAGAAAATCTGGTAATATGTTTGGATTCACAGGTCATTAACGCGTTGAAAAATCAAGTTTTTCTTCGTTGGTCGTGCCTTGGGCTTTTAACAACGGCCAAGCAAAAATTAACATTTTTTTTCAATCTGTGGACTTTTTACTTTGTATATAGAACTTTTAGTTCTTCTGAGCGTGCGCATACGTTTATCTAAAGTTTAAAGTATCGCAGGGCGTATCGTATTGGGTCCTGATTTATTTCTATAAAAATTCATTAGAATATACATTTTTAAATATCAATACGCCCCTGCCGATGCACAGAACCACATCGATACTTTGAACCATTTGTTTGTCTTTCAAAAAGCCGGCGGTCCTACGACCACATGGCTCACCGTGCAAAAACTCATTTTGCAGGAATGCTTTTTTGTGTGATAGCTATCCTCAAGGAATACCAGACTATGTTACTTCCTATATAGATTTATGCTTGCACATCCCTTTGAGTTAGGAATCTGAATTGGATCCCATAAACAAAAATTTCCAACAACTCACTGTGTTGCATCTCTTTGACCATTCTACTATGTCTCAAGGGTGGGCAATAATTTCCAACAATTCATAACTAAAGAAGGTTATATTTCAGTAGTAAATGCCATATCGAGGCTTGCAATTGAATTACCATGAAGAAAATTACACTTAAAAAACACACACAAAAAGGCTAATTACTAGTAAGGAAATTACATTTGCTTAATTAATTACATAATTTACAAACCAAACATTAGTTAGCCTTCAGAAAAAACATTAGTAAATAATTTTTAAGGTCATAACTGAATTATGAGATTTTATGATTCAAAAGCATGGCTTTGAAAATTGGATCAGACCAGACGGTCGAACTGGTTTACCCAGGAACCAGTCTGGTAATCGGTTTTCATTTCACCCTAAAACTGTTCATGGGCTAAAGGCCATTGATTTGTTCAGTGACCCACTGACCTGGGTGGTCGAGCTGTCAACCCATCAACCCAGATAACGTTTTATGGATGTTTTTATTTTTATTTTATTTTTTATATCAGAACAGATTGTCCATTCAAATAGGATGGTCAGACTGTTTTGACCCAAGAACCAATGGCCAGAAGGTTCCATGTCCAATACAGTTTTTTCAAGAGAGTTATTTTAAGGGAGAATGACTGATCAGTCCAGGTCAGAATTTTGTAGCCCCACTATATAGGGGGGATGAATCATGACCGTGAATTGATGCCTAATTCATGGACAAAATGTGATTTATAGGGGGAAGGAGGCTACTAATATGAGAAGAATTTTGCATTGGGTTGCATAGTACTTAACCCTTATTTTAAAGGGTGATATTTGTTGTGCCCTACTGGCAAAGAGTTTCAAGGGCAGGTTTTGGTGAAAGTATGATGGGTTCTGATGCAAAGTTGGGCTTTGGTGAAAGTATAACATTCTAAAAAACCTTCAACTCTTTTTCCTTTAAACTATGTTTGGTTAGATAAAAATTAACAGAAGAAACCGACCCAAATCATGGTCGGTTTTGAAATAAACTTAGGACATCACATCAACTTCTCTTTTTTTTTTTTTTGTTTTTTATTTCAAATGCTGGTGTTTTTAGCATTTTATTGGTTCATTGGGGTCGCATGTGACCTCAGCGGCATTAGATTTTGCTTCAAAAATAACAGAGAAATAAAATATTGAAAGAAAATTTGGAAAGAAATTTGTGAAATTTGTTAACTTTTTCTCAACTTTCTATTTCTCTTTTATTTTTATTTAATCAAATACACCTTTAAGGGCCATGTTTGTGTGTAATTGTCAATTCTCTTGTCTCGAACCCATAAACATGAGAATAAGGGTTTAAATATCAATACATCTAATACTCAAACATGAATATCGATGTGTATCAATTTTATCAATACTGATTTTTTTTATATATATTTTTATTTTATAATAATTGGGGGATTGGGGAAAAACTTTGAAAGATTTAAAAAATCAAAATATATGTGTATCGATATATCCAAGCGTATATTTGTAGAATACCAATATAATACATCCAAATTTGAAGTAATCCACTCCTAAATCAATTTGGCACTTGAAAAAGACCTTGATTGTTTAGGGGATGTTTGGATTGCTGAGATAGATAAGTAACTTTTCAATTGATATCAAATCTGCCCCATTCTCGCATGTCTCAAGTGGGGACTTTGTTCAATTTCCCAACACCTTTGGTATTGTACCCCACCTTTGTTACTGTTTTGACAAAAGTTCACATCAGCTCCCAACAAGGGGCGCCCTAAAACGTTCACCACTTTTTTTTGTACTTGGCATTGGGAAATGTTTTCAATACACGGTTGGGATGTGCTGTAGGGTGCTTCCGGGGATTGATGTAAACTCTTTTGACAAGTAAAATTAGTCACTGAAAATTATAATATTTTAATATTAACTAGTCCAAAAAGATAAATTCATATTAGACATGTGGTAAGAATCACTAGTCAAATGTGCCCTACTAATACAGGTTAGTAAGAATCACTAGTCAATAGGAGTGGACTTGGTCCAATCCAGTCCAGTCCAATCTGAGTCCATTACAAATAGACCTGGTTCAATCCAATCCAATGAATATTTTAGATCATTTTGGATCGGTCCAGACACTATTTAATCTGTTCAAATTCCTGTTAATTTAGATAGGTTTCAATTCAAACCAGGTCCATTGACACAATATTCTTATCTTCTATCAATGAACTAGATATTGGCTCAAATCCAAGATAAGTTCATTATGGACGGACCATGTCCAATCTAATATGTCATATTGGTCTGTCCAATTCGTCCAAATTCAATGTCTTATTGGTCTGTCCAATCCATCCAAATAAATTTTGATTTAGACGGAGTCCAACCCAAAACCGATCCATTGACACTCTAAGGGCATTTTAAGCCCCAAATCAATTTGCCACATCGACAAGACCTTGGTTGTTAACGGATCCAAAAATGATATGTTGTAAATGGATCCAAATTCAAGTTAATTGCATTGATCTTAATTCGACTTCGTATTTGAATTCGGAGAAATGGATACCGAATGCAGCTGTATGACAAAATTGATAACTGTTTTACTGGCTTATGAATTGTGATCCCAGACAAAAAGGATGATCATGGGCCGGGCTGGACTTAGCCACTCTGAGAAATTTTATAGCCTAGGTCCGATGAAGGCCCATAATACAAAACCTAAGCCCAAATTCAGAATTTTTGGGCTGGAATCCCATAGCCTTGTTGCAATATTTGTTCTAATATTATTCCATAATAGTTATAAAATATATGGGCCCATCATTTAACCTCGTTTTAGGTCCTATATATTTTATAGGAGAATGACGATTGAGTCCAGTGTCAGAATTTTATTAAAGCACTAAATGCAGGTGCTATGAATTGATGCCAATTTATGACGAATACGAGTGCATAAAATGTGAGATTTTAAACTTTTGAATATTTATAGCTCTACACTGAAAATAAAAAATCTGCATTACTTCTCCGTATATTTTATCATTGATTTGACAGTTCGATATATAGTTATAACACGTGTCAATTTTTCCGATAGATCCAAAATGGTTAATTGCATGTGGTTATTCGTAGCTTTTTGTGCCTATATAAGTAGCATAAACGTGAAGGAACTGAAACTAGAAAAAAAGCTAAGGATACAGAGAACGATGTCAGAGAACAACGTCAACATTCCGGAAATCAAGTTCACTAAGCTGTTCATAAATGGAGAATTCGTGGACGCCGTTTCAGGTTTCTCATTCGTTTATTCTTCTCGATGTATTTTGCTTGTAAAACTGTTCTTTTAACCTTCAGTTTTCGGAGGAGTTCCTTTATTTTCTTTGTCAATTAATGAATCATAGATGGTTTTTTTTTTTTTAGAAGCCATTTTTGGCTTAGGCTCAGTTTGGTAGGAGTACAGATACAAATATATATAATGCAAAACCTAATTGAAAATAAAAAAGAAAAAAAAAAAAACAGTTCCTTTCTATTTGTTTTATTTTGTTTTACTGAAAATTCGTGATACTGGAAAGATATGGTACCCGAAGAATTTTGATCAATTAAAGTAACTTGTGAATTTTGATGAATAACCTTAACACCCCTTTATTATGTCGGTTGATTGGTTATAAGTTTTCCTGATATTATATATAGTCAAATTCCTTGTTTTATTTATTTTTACGGGATTTATGTATTTTGAGGGAAGGTTTAAATATGTTTATGTTGTTATGATGAAAAACAAAATGTTTTATTGACCGGATGTTTTCAAAACGAAATAATTTTCATTTCTTTTAGGTGAAACAAACGGAGTTCTAAAAACAAATTACAGTTGAATGCATTTATTTCTTTTTTGGTTATCTTCTATCCATCAGCCCATTCTGTTGGACTTGGGACTCTGGATAGAGTACAAATCTACTCCAAACAACAATGTTTTCAACATGATTGGCGCCTCAAAATATGACCCCCCAATGTGTACAAAACATGTTTGAGATGTATAGATATAGATTATGTTGGAAGCATATTGGAAGTGTTTTTGTTGAATTGGGATTAGTTAAATGCATCAGCCGGCTGTGGATAAGGGTGGATTCGAATCGAGCTGAATATCTATTTTTTTCGAATTTGGCTCACCAATAAATTATGAGACTCGATCATGGCCCAGCTTGAATTCAAAGCTCGGTTTAGATTAAGTTGTATCAAGCTTCTCACAAGCCAAGCTCAAATAACTCGTAAAAAGCTTAACTCATGGCCACCCCTAGGTGGAATCAATGATAGTATTCCACACGAGTAATAAATTCATGTGCTCCACCGGAAAAGGTGTGGATCCCATACATTTTACTAAAGACATGAAACACCATCATTGGTTTCACAGCCTGCTCAACAACCACTACACTCAGCTAATCCTTACTCGCTTTTGTTGAGAGTAGATCTGGACTTATTTGGATAAAGGGATACAAGAGAATCGGACTACCAGGTCAATCTAACCAACATTAGTTGTTGGTCTTGGGCCATTATTGTCCAAATCTATTTCTAGCTCGATGCGTGTGCATCGCTTGCTATGCAAGTGGTTACATAGCAAGTGATACACGACAAAACGAGCGGTAGATCCCAAGTGTTGTGTGATAGAAAATTTTGATTTTCAAATCTATTGTTGACCTGAATGGTCAAACTATTTGAATTGTTATCTAGTCATGCTTTTAGGTTTGATTTGGCTAAAATCTAAGATTTTGTCAAAACCTGTTGACTTGGTAAAAATCATCCAACCCAAGTGGTTGAACTGTTAATCCGCTCAATCTGATCTTCAGGTCACACAACTTATAAGTTGTACACTCAATATGTGTAAACTTTTATATACCATAACTTTGCACTCTCATGTTTAATTAGGATATTTTTTGAAAACCTTTTTGAAATCTATATGTCCCAAAAGACCAAAGGAGCCTTGCCCTAGTCAATTTTTTAAAACATCGGTCATCAACACCGTTATTGTTGCATGAAGTTCATATAAACCAACATGTCATATAGAAAAAGCCCCATAGGTAGCACAACTCTTCGAATGTGAATAGCTAAGATTATTCCATGTCAATGCAAAAGGTTGGGCGTCGTACAAAGGTGACACATAGGGAGAGCCAAAGCAATGGTAATGAGTAAGTGATGATGGGCCTAAGTGTTTAGGCCTCTTAGATGGATTCTAATCGGGTGTTAAATCCATGAACACATTAGATCAGTAACCTACATAGTTCATACCCATAGTTCACGAGGACCATAGCTATGTTTGGTTAAGGAAAAAATAGGAAAAGGAAAGAAAAGAAAAGGCAAGGAAGCTTTTACAAATCTTGTGTGGATTCGCCAAGTTCCTATTTTTTCCTTCAAACCAAGCATGGCCTTAGGATTCGCCGCTTGCACCGATGTACATCATGCACTATGTAATTAATCACAAGTGAACACACTGGCGTTTACTTGTAACTGGTTAAATAGCCCATCTGCATAGCATTGCAAGCAACAAATGAATTGGGATTAGCTGAATGCAGTGTGTGTTCAGTGGGCTGTTGAACCAAATCAACCAATGACGGTGCTTCACACCAATAATAAATTCATAAGCCCCACTATGAAAGGTATGGGTCTCATGTATTTTATTACACTATTATTGATTCCACAGCCAATCTTTGCTCGCAGCAGAGATCCAAATTGACGATTAAGATATGCTAACCATAATTAGCACATATACACACACATGTATAAGAGATCCAAATTGATATGTGTGTGTCTTGCGGAAACAAAACTGATTTGAAATGCACCAATTTGTGACCTTTCCTTGGGGCTTATGTCATTGTTTGTTTCTTGATTATTTTTTCTCTTTTTTGGGATGAATAAAAAATAGGAAAAACATTTGAAACGATTGATCCAAGAAACGAGGAAGTGATAGCTCAAGTTGCAGAAGGAGACAAAGAAGATGTTGACCTAGCGGTCCAGGCTGCTCGAGAAGCTTTCGACCATGGAAAATGGCCTCGTATGACTGGCTTCGTAAGTTTCCCTTAGTCCCATATCTTTCTCTCCACTCTTTTTCTTGCTTTCCTTTTATTTCCTTGGTAACATAGTTCACTGTTCAACTTCTCAGAGGGAATCCATAGAAAGAATAGAACCAAAATGTAAGAAGATGAAAAAATTGTTTTTGGTTTTAGTAAAAAATCATTAAAAGCAGTCAAACATATTTCCACAAGGGCACATCATCCATTATAGTATAGTCTAATCTTTGTTTGCTTCTTCCTTGCCTAGGAAAGGGGAAGGATAATGATGAAATTCGCGGATTTAATAGACCAAAATATAGAAGAATTGGCTGCCATTGATGCTATGGATGGTGGAAAGTTGTTTAGTTGGCTCAAGTCCAATGACATTCCAACAGTAGCAAATTTCCTTCGTTATTATGCAGGCGCTGCAGATAAAATCCATGGAGAGATGTTGAAGATGTCACAACAATATCAAGCATACACATTGCAGGAGCCTATTGGTGTTGTGGGTCTTATCATCCCGTGGAACGTTCCCTCTACCATGTTCTTTATCAAGGTTGCTCCTGCCTTAGCCGCTGGCTGCACTATAATAGTCAAGCCTGCTGAGCAAACACCACTCTCTGCTCTATGCTATGCCCATCTTGCTAAGCTGGTAGGCTTCAACCCATCAACTCAAAATACATATTTCTCAAGATTGATTAATACACTCATCCCACTTAGGTTCCATTTGTTGGGTAAATTTTTCTTAGAAAACACTTATCCGCATAAGTGCATTTATCCATGTTCTTTTATCTCTTAGGTAAATAAGGTAATGACCATTTTAGTCATAAAAATCCATTATTAAAATGGACATTTTTGTTCCATTCAAGTGTTAGCAACTTTCCTCGGTGAAAATGTTATTTATCCACCTAAGAGATGGGGAAAATAAACTTTTCCTAATCCCCACATTAATCTGAAAAATGAACATGTGATTCTTGGTCAATATGAAGCAAAATCCTACCGACCGCATTCCCCCCTCAAAATCCAAAAAAATAACGCTCCCTTAGGGTTTATTCATTTTTTGGATTTTGAGGGGTGGGAAGTTGGTGGATGGGATTTTGGTTCCCATTAACCAAGATACCTATGTCCCTTCTTTTTCAGATTTATGTGGAGTTCCCTGATATGCATCTCCCAAATTAAGTCTCAGGAGGGTAAGTAACTTTTCTACTTGGGGGAAGTTGCTAACACTTGAATTGAATGAGACAAAATTGTCCATTTTAATAATGATTTTTTATGTTTAAAACGGTCATTGTCTTGTTTATTTGAGAAATAAAAGAACATGTGGACAAATACATTTACCCATGTAAATATTTCCTAAGAAACACTTGCATTTACTTGGATAAGTAATTTGCTCAAAGACGAACAGGCCTTATAGTTTCTTTAATCTAATTTTTTTCTCTCTATAAACCTGTAACCCATGAATTATAGTTTCATTCTTGTCCCTCCAATTCTACAAGGCTGGAATTCCTGATGGAGTACTCAATGTTGTTACTGGATTTGGGCGTACGGTTGGTGCTGCCATTAGTTCTCATATGGACGTTGATAAGGTAATCCTACCTCTCATTTCATGATGTCTTAAATGGAGAATTCTTTCCTTTCAACCTTACTTTGTACACTCTATTGACCCTGGGTTTTTATTACGTGTGATGGGTTAATTAGGTTAGTTTTACAGGGTCCACAGAAATTGGGAGGTTAATCATGAAGGCTGCAGCAGAAAGCAATTTAAAGCCAGTTTCACTTGAATTGGGTGGGAAAGCACCTCTTCTAATTTTTAATGATGTTGATGTGGACAATGCAGTTGATCTTGCTCTTCTAGCCAATTTCTATAACAAGGCAAAATCCTTTCTCTTTCTCTTCTTTTCTTGATTTTCTTTAATTATATTTGACAACTACCATTAGTGTAACTCTGGTAATTAACTCTAAATTCAGGGAGAGATTTGTGCAGCGGGATCCCGTGTTTATGTTCAGGAAGAGATTTATGATAAGTTTGTGGAGAAGGCAGCAGAAAAGGCAAAAACTTGGGTGCCCGGGGATCCATTTGATCCCAATGCTCGAGTGGGACCTCAGGTGAAGTTGTTGATTAGTCATTCAATTACCCTTTAAGTGCATTTGGAAACATGCAAATGGAGTGTAAATCCCTATTCAGGGTAAATTTGCACTTTGGTTCATTTTTGCATATGTTTGACAAGATTGCATTTATGCATTGACAAATGACAAAAAACACAGAAAATACATTTTTCGATGCATATTTACATTGATAATAAGATGTAAAAGTACATCAATAAAAAAGAAGTAAATTTGTATTCAAGTGAGCTTTTGATAAAAAAAAACATATACTTTATTGGAATTCATGTTCACATCCATTACAACTACAAGTCTGTTTGGTAAAAAGGTAAATTTGTCAATACAAAACTAACCCAACTTTACAATTTATATGGATCACTTTACACTCTACATATTTACATTCACACTTATTTGCATATTTAAACCATACAAAAAAAGCATATTTGGAATAATGCCTTCTTAAGCTAAATCAAGGTTGTAGGGAAAGCTTTGGAAGCAATGGTAGAAGCCTTTTTGTGCAATCCTTTAATATATATCAATCTACCATAAGAAGATTATATTCAAGTTGATCCATTACAGTATATTTATTCTCCATGCTCGATCTCTTCGACTCGAAATTTGAACTGGAGGAACAACTTCAACTTCAAGGACTCTATACTACTGTTCTTTATGCTATTATTTTCAGACCAATTCTAAAACAACCCTGTCTTATTAGCTCTTAGGCACACAAGATATGGCTTAATTTCAATTGGATTCACCATAGAGCTTAGTTAAGCTACACTGAAGAAATGACCCACCAATTGATCAAGAACCATGTGTTTGGGGACCACTGGGAATGATGGAACTCATCCAAGTATAGCCGAGCTTTGATTCCGGATCCCCTAATTATATTTCCTCCAACTTGTAGAAAACCAATTCTAGTTGTATCTTCTCTGGTCTCCCTTGGTAGTTCATGAAGTATGGAGTTCCATTATATTGCTTGCTCATACTAACCATGAACATCTTTGTTGCAGGTTGACAAGAGACAGTTCGATAAGATCCTTTCATACATTGAGCATGGCAGAAAGGAGGGTGCCACCTTGTTGGTTGGGGGTAAACGCTTTGGCGATAAGGGCTACTTTATTGAGCCCACCATTTTTGCTGATGCTAAGGTATAGTCTCACTTCTCAAATGTGCAGACATCTGTAATTACAGAAAGGTAATCAGGGATTGATTGATAAGCAACTGTGAATTCAAAGGTTGTTTAATAATTTTGAATTACTACTTTGCCAGGAGGATATGTTGATAGTGAAGGAAGAAATATTTGGACCTGTGATGTCTCTTACGAAATTCAAGTAAGTGTGAAATTTCTCTCAATATCCAATTCAGGAATTTACAGGAATAACTTAGATTGAGTGATTCCTATTAGAAAAATATTGGTTATAGAATAGCATCTTTGTACTTTGTATTCTCTTCTAACATAGTAACATGTATATAATTCAGGACTGTTGAGGAAGCAATTGAGAAAGCCAACAAGACATGTTATGGCCTGGCAGCAGGAATTGTGACCAAGGACCTAAACTTGGCCAATAGGGTCTCAAGATCAGTGCGTGCTGGCATCATCTGGATAAATTGCTATTTTGCCTTTGACATGGATTGTCCTTTTGGAGGTTATAAGATGAGTGGGTTTGGAAGGGATCTAGGGCTACACTCCCTCCAGAAGTATCTCCAAGTGAAGTCTGTTGTGACTCCCCTCCATGATTCTCCTTGGCTCTAAATCCTTATCCATGAAATTAGACGAAAACAAAGAACTACTCAGATTGAATAACATAATGTTATTGTAGAGGAATCAAATTGTGACGACTTCATGCTCATGTCCATGTATAAGAATTAACTTTGTATAAATCACCTCTGCTGCTTCCATATAATAATTCAAAAACAACTTTCATGCAATAAAATAGCGCCTGCTTCAGCCAAAGCCTAGGGGGTGACTAGATCACTTCCCCTCCTTTAAAGCTCTAATAGAACCGTCCAAAATTTTTTGTATTTCAGTGAATGAGGAAATCAATGTTTTTAAAATCGATCCGGACAACGAACCGGTCAGGGGTCCAGTTCCCGGGTCAAACAGTCCGACCATTCGAACTAAACGGTCAGCCCGTTCTGACAAAAGATTAAAAAAAATAAAAAAACAGTTAAAACCGTTGAACGGTTCAACCGCCTAGGTCAACGGTTTGCTGACCAAATCAACGTTTTTTGACAAAAATCCGATTTTGAGGAAAATCGGAACCAATCACCTGCCCAGTTACCGTTTTTCCAGTCCGACCGTCCAATCCAGTCCAGTTTTGAAAACTATGGAGGATATCATATAACCCATCGAAGAGGTCCAAGGTTAATAAATAACAAGAAGTAAAACTTGTGCATGGTCCAACTTCTTTCTTATTTCTTCTTTCTTCTAAAGAATTCTTCACTCTACTTTGTCAATTGAAAGTTTTGTTGTATTAATTACAAATAGGGGTGGATTGGTCGAATATCTGGATATTTGACCTTGACTCGCAAAAAAAAAATGTTAGGCTCGAGCTCGATTTAAGCTAGAGACTTGAGTTCGAATTCGGCTCAACTATGAGTCAAGCTTCATATAAAAAATAAAAATTATTTTTTTATTTTATATATAAAAAATAAGAATTATAAAAATTATTTATTATCATACATATAAGAAATAAAAATATTATATATACAAAAATATTATTATACATATAATAAATATATATATATATATATATAGAGAGAGAGAGAGAGAGAGAGAGAGAGAGACTAGTAAGTATGACAATTCTAGATGATGATAATGATAGTAATAATGTATCCAGCATTTTCTATAAACTTTATGTATTTTTTATTTTTTTGTTTTTAATTCTTAATCAAATGCATATTACCAAATCCAAATGTGACTACATAAACAACTCATCCAAATATGTGATAATCATGTCAATTTGTGAAGTTTCAAGTATCATTGATAGAACTACCTGCTTGGCTAGACTTTTTTGTAATGTTTTATATTTTATTTTGTTCATTTATCAAAAAAAAAATGTAAGATTTAAATAAAGGGGATTAGAATGAGGTGAAAAGTAATAGTTCAATTTACAATTTAAACCTCATAATTAAATATGGACTAAATTCAAAAATGAATATTTTAGTCAAAAGAAAGTTCCATGATCTTATTCATATTTTTAATAGTAGTTTAAATATAGAATTATACATATGTTCAATTTTTTTATAATTATTTTGTATTTTTGTTTGTAAAAATAATTCTAATATGACGCATTTACTTTTTATTTAATATGATAAATATATGATATTATACATGTGCCTACTTTTTTTTTGTAAAATTTATGTAGTATTTTCATTTTCATATTTTTATATTTTAGTAATTTTTATTATTTATTTATTACATTAAAGGTTAATACAATTGACTCAAAAGTTAAACTATTGATCTTTGCCAAATAGTAAAATAATTTCATTTTTGGTCAATTATAAATTATCTATCATTTTCATCATCAATAAAATAATTCTTGTTTATTACACTTATTTTTCTAATTTGATTAACAAAAATATCATAAATGTGTCTATTTTTTTTACATTTTTGTAATTTTCTATAGTTTTTTTTTTATTTTAAAAATTTTATTATCTGACTATGACTTCATAGGTTGATCAATTTGATTTTGATGATTGAATTGCTTAGCCACCTCTTAGATAAAGAATGGTATTATTTTTTAGTCAGTTTTAAAATATATATTGGGCTTGAGCTCAGTTTAAATCGAATTGAATCAAGTTTTTCATGAGCTGAGTTCGAATAACTTGTGAAAAGCTTAATTCATTTTCACCCCTAACTACAAAAGAGAAATAGTGATTTTGTTGCTCAAATGACCGACCATGGAATGCCCTCATAATTTGTTTGTTTTCTCTGTCCCAATCAATATGTCAAATTTTTGAACTACAATAATTCAATGAACTTAATTTACATGTCTAGTGGTCAGTTATGATCTGTGTAGATGGATTTACTTACACTTAGGGCATGCTCGTTTCCTCTTAACTCTTATCTCTTAAGAGGAATCTTTTAAATTTAAGAGAAATTTGGAAAAAAATATTTTTTCTTTTTTTTTACTCAATAAAAAAACTGATTTATTTATACTAAAAAACCTCAAAACCCAAGAATAATGAAAGATCTCACTATAGCTTGAAAAAAATATAAGGAACAAATAAAATAACATATATATATATATATATATATATATAAAGTCAGCCTCAGGCTCAGCCCGGGCTTTTTTGAGAAAACCCAAATCCAATCTGAAAATATATCAAGCTTGGTGTTTTTGAGCCTAAGCCTTAACCCATGGGCCTAAATTCATATCCAAACCTGACTTAGAATGGGCTGTGCCAGGCCAGCCCGTCAGGCTACCCAGCCCATTAACATATCCCTGATAATCTGAGTCACTTATTTAAATGTAAATTGATAATAGTATAGCAGTATCACGATAAAAACGTTACCAACGGGGCACATCATACAAAACAGTCATATAAATGATTTTACTTTTAACCCAAAAATGTTTTAGACACACCACAGGTGATTTAATTTGAATTTGATACAGTCACACAGTATTGCAAGTGATTTAATTTGATATGAACACACTACAAGTGATTTTATTTGATATAGCCACACCACATTCGGATGTATTGCATGGGTATTGTTAAAACATGAAGAAGACTTTAGACTTTATTTGGGGATAGGGTTTCAAATGGATGAAAAGTGAACTTTATCATTGGGTTACCCCATGTATTAAGACGATGTAGCATGGTTTTGAAAATCGGACCGGAAAAACTGGGATCTGGTCAGGTGACCAGTTTTATTTTTTCTCAAAATCGGATTTTTGCCAAAATTACATTGATTTGGTCAGCAAACCGCTCACCCGGGTGTTAGAACTGTTCAAATCGTTCAATGGTTTTGACCATTTTTAATTTTTCTTTTATTTTTTTATTTTTTTGTCAGAACAGGCCGATCATTCGATTCGAACGGTTGGACTGTTCGACCTGGGAACCGAACCCCTGACTGGTTCATTGTCCGGGTCGGTTTTAAAAACCTTGCGATGTAGCATCACTTTGTAGTATACTCTATCCCTATGTATCCCTGAAGTGGAAGGCTCCAATCCAACAGCTCTAATAAAACAACTTGAAGAGATCCTTCCAAGTATTTTTATTCTCATTTCCAAGTGAATGTTATCTTGTGAGACTAAAGGGCCCGTTTGGCGTGTCTTTTCGCACGGTCTTTCGGTTGTTTACAAGTTGGGAAGACCAATTTGTGGTCTATTCCTGTTTGGCTCGTGGAAGATATAGCCACCAAAAGATGGTGCGTCGAAAAGACGCGAGAAGCCCATTTCGGGCTGATTTCAGGAAGCTTCCCTCGTCTTTCGCATTTTAATCTCATGCGAAAAGACGCAGACAGATGCACAAAAAGACACACATCTATCAAACTGTCTTCGTACTGCTCAAATCTTATGTTATATCAAAAGATCAATGCCATTGTCAGAATTATAAGAAGATCTTTTCAAAAAGACGCAACAAACAGGCGTTAAAAAATGAAGAAATGAATTTTTAGTTAGCCATTATAAATCTTGCAACCTCTAAATTAGAAAACCGAACAAAGGCCAAAGCAAATAACTCATTAACCACTTCAGCTGTTATCAAACCAGCCCTTGGCAAATGAAAACTATTCAACCAAAGGGCACCCCCTAATAACGGCACATGATCCTAAGTTGTTGCAAGTAATTTCATTAGGAGTTACCCCTTTTATTTTGCAATGTCAATTTTAATTAATCATAATTACGAGCAGTATTTTTACAGGGACCCAGCACATGCACATCCCAAGACTAAGAGATATGAGGTACCCTGATACCCTCCCCTCTATTGCCACCTGTCATGTTCTTACATTGGGACCCACAATCTACATGAAACATTTGAGCATCCTAGTTCAAATAGCCACCTGGCAACACCAACTCTTATCCCCCATCACTGTAAAAAGTTCACATATCCCTCCAAGATTTGCTATTACCCGAAGTCCTGAATCGTGAATAGAATTGAAGTCAAAAATACATTTGTATCTCAATAAATTCATCAGCTCCAAAACGGCTAAAAGATCTCTACATAAATGGAGATCCCCCAATTAAAACCGTAACTGTTAAGTGACAACACCTTCTACAGTTCCACCTTGTCATCAGTCATCACCTTCTGCATAGAAATCAGACCCATCTACAGAATTTTTCACTCGCCTAACAGAAGAAAAGAAATGCCTAAGAACCTTCAAAAAGCTCTCCAAATTTACCTCTCTAAGCTCAAGAAACCCACCCCACAACTCTTCATCCCTCGTAACGCCATCACATCTTCTACTAGTTGGATTTTATCAGGATGCAAGTACCCAAAGACCCCTTCATTTGCAGTCGATCGTAGCAGACCAGACGGCCATGACAACGACGCTGCCGCACTCGTCGACATCGACCGTTTCCAGTTCGAGAACTTCAGTTCCCTCTACTCCAATGGTAGCGACGATGAAACCATCCGCTTAGGAAGCTCGTCTGGTTTCTTGTTCGAGTCGCCCAGGTTCGTCGACCCACCACCTGACCTCCACGCATCACAGAGATTCTTCGTGTCTCCCGGCACATCAGGTTCACTAATCAAAGAGGCCCGACTGAGCGCGTCGACATCTGATGGCATCGGTTCCAGCTCTACAACCTTTCAGGACTCTACAACAGAGTCCGTAACTGTGTCTTCTGAGACAATGGGTCTCAACCTCCCCAGCGACAGCATCGCCGTGCTGACATCTTCATCGGATCCTTATGAGGACTTCCGACGATCAATGAAGGAAATGGTGGAAGACAGACTGCACCATCATCAGACCGTCGATTGGGAATTCATGGAAAAGCTGCTCTTCTGCTACTTGAATCTGAACGAGAAGAAGTCATACAAGTACATACTCGGCGCCTTCGTAGACATAGTCATTACTCTACGCCAGAATTCCCAGACGGCTCTGGCAAAGGCGGGTAAAGATTCCGGGGACCGGAGAAAGGAGAAGGAAAGGAGATGTAACGTAAGAACTGAGTCGTTGGTTTCATGAGAGGAGCATAAATGCCGGCGCAAGAAAAGGTTATTCGCTTTTTGAGAATTTATAAATAATTAAATTAAACCACTGTATAATTTTATAGATCAGAGAGGCACTGCGACCACCTTTTTGTCTCACACGCAAAAATTATTAGTTAAAAGGGATGATTTCAAAAGGAAACATTGTTTATGATTTATGATTTGTTTTTGCATGGTCTTTGCCTTTTTGGTGAAGAGTTCACAAATATCCGGGTTTGTGTTGTCCATGGCATGGATATCAGTGTATCTGGTCTGGTGTGTCATACACTCATACCCGGAATTCGGATTTTGTCCACAACTTTTCTTCTCCTTAAACGGGGAAAACAGTTCAAAGCTAAAAGGTTAATTTTCAAATAACAGGTAACAGATAGTGTTGCTAACTTGCTATCTATCCATGGGCACACCCGTTCGCCTATTAACAAACAATTAACAATTGGATTGATTCAACTTTCAAAACTGCTTTTCTTATTTGGATAAATTGTTGAAAGTTGAAACTTCCCCAGAAGTTGCAATCATCTCCCTGAACTTTTTTCCCTTTGTTAGAATTCTCTAAAAACATATATGAAAATGTCCACAATGTAATCTCATTTTGAAAAGAGTACAAATATAAATATGTAGAATGCAAAACCTTCTATTTTGTATGCATTTGCATAGTACATATTTGCATTTTACTCCTTCCAAACTGAGCGGTAGTTATTTTTGATCAAAAATGTTTATTTTTCAAAACCTTCATATCAATCCAACGTTTTCGAACCACCGTTGACCCGGACAGTCGAATCATTCAGCCCGAGAACCGTCCAAGCAACCGATTCCGTTTCACTCAAAACCTGAAATCTGGTAAAAAACCGTTGAAAAAATCAACAAACCATTGACCCAGGCAGTCGAACTGTCGACCCGTCAACCCGTTCAACGGTTTTTTACCGTTTTTTATTTTTTTAATTATTTTTTATTTTTTCTATCAGAACGGGTCGTCCGTTCGAATAGGATGGTTAGACCGTTGACCCAGAAACCGGTGGCTAGAACGGCTCTGTTTCTGGGTCATTTTTTAAAACATTGTATCAATCAATCAAAGGTGAAGCTACAAGTTTAAATTCTCTATTTTTGTTGTTTATAAAGTTTATATGTTTTTTGTAGAAACTAACTTTGGTAGCAATTGCATGGATATTTTGAATATTTCTGTGCTTTTTATTGAAGATTCTAGTTGTGTCAAAAAAATTAAGAGGAGGTGATTACATTTACCAAATTTCAAGAAAGATTTCAGCAATGATCAGAAACCTTAGGAGAGGTTTTAGCAATTTACCCTTTTTAGGTAAATTACAAATACAAATGTGACGTTTTAGTATCTTAAACTTTCATAAAAGCATCCAGAAACAAGTGAGAACATTTGAGTTCTCTAGTGAAAGCCTCTAGATGAAGAGAATAGATGAATGCTTACATGTTGGTTTCTATACCTAAACAAATGCATTGCCCACCATAATTTTTTGCCGAAACTGTTTGAGTGAAAAAAAAAAAAACTGAAAAGGACAGAATTGAAAATGAAGTTATTTGTAGAAACAAGGAATAGTTCCAACTTCCAATAGGTGATAAAATGAGAAAAAATAGACGAAAATAGTTTGGACACATACGTAGAAATCCATCATCTGCGCCAGTAAGGAGTGGTTTGTTACACATTGAAGGGGCAGAAGAACTCGGATAGACTAAAAAAAACATAAATAAAAATAATAATAAATGATTTAATAGAACAGATTAGTGAAACAGGATTCATATAATTCAACTCATATAATTGGGATATGATGATAGTATGAAGATAACATTTTTTAAATTTTATTCTTTATCTTAAGGCCAGTTCTCACTACCCGAAAGTACAAGGTACCTATAATTTATCCTTTATTATATTCTAATGATTTTGGTGGACCGATGCTCAAACTCGAAATCGTAGTAAAAATCAGTGTTTGCTGGAAATTGATTCTATTGGATGGATGCACCATCCTTCGTTTGGATTGATATGGAAAAATCTCCAAAACGGACGGTAACGATCGTCGACTGGATATGGATGGTGGGGGCCAGGTCATGCACTAGGAGTCCGGACAGAGGTTCCCAATGCCTAAGGTTAGGCATGCCAATTTGTCTCAAAAGTCAGAATATCAGGATTCAGGAATAAGAATCGACTGTCCGACATTCTTGTTTGTTCATTAACGTGAAAAGAAAGAATAACCAGGAACAGGAAGAATCAAGTCTAGGGAACTAGGGGCAAACTTAGGGTTATAAGATCTATGTGGGAAAGATAGTCACGTGTCAACAGAAACTTGAAGGCATGACCACAATGCATGTGTGCACCAACGTTCTAAAAGACTGGATGTCAGGGTTGGTCGAGCCAGAACTGAACAATTGGTAGGTTCAAATTCAATTAGGTTAGTGAACCTAGTTGATCTGAAATAGGAAAAGACAAGAAGAGTGAAGCATACGATTCAATGATGGTTTAGCTTTAAGAAAGGCTTTTTCTCTTTGTCAACGTATTCTCCAGTACTAAAGTATATGAGACAAGAATATAATTAACGTTTACTCCAGTGCCCAGAGATGTTCATATAATATACAAAAGTATCAAGTATTAGAGACAAGAACAACAAATAACTAAGAATAGATTACAATAATGTAAGCATACGGGATTTTATCCCCAAGAATTGTTGACTCCTAAATCCTCAACATCATCACAATTCACAACTCATTGTGTTTATTCAAGAGATAGTTACAAAATTACACCCACGTAATCTCTTTCATCTTTGGATATGCCTCTACATAATCACCATTGCTACCCCGACTGGTTTTACAAATCCGTGTCTGAGATTCAGAGGTCAACCCAAACAAAACTTCCAGTCGCTAGATATCACTACTACAGTCTACACCCACTATGTTTACAGTCTCACCGTCAGCAGCCTACTCAACGGTTATGGACGTCATTTTATGAAGTGATGCACTTTTCTTTTATCCTCTGGTTCAAGTCATGATAACATCTGTTCTATACTGTGAAGACTGAAATCAGTGTTGGGATAGCCACGGCCTCTATGCATTGTCTTCTGACTAGAATTTTCAACGCTTGCACTGTCCAGCTATATTGGTTGCCATGACCTAATCTTTCTTCCTTTTTAACTGACATTTCCAAAAGCAACTACTCGTAACATGGCACAGGATTTACGGAACCATGGAACTACTCACCTTTTGTACTGGTCTGAAGCTCAAGGGCATTTGACGAAGCAGTTCATTTGAAATAATAAACAAGTCTTTGAAACACCTCATGAGTCATGACCTGAAGAGAACATCTGTCTGCTCGGACATCTTTGCCTTGCAGATAGAAAGTAATACACCATGTCATGTTACCCTGAAAACTCCACAACAAATAGAAGTGTATAACTAAATAATATTGTCCAAATGAGAAGCAAAGAAAAGCTATTCATCAAGAGAGAGAATCAATAATTAATTGGCAGCATATAACCTACCTCAATCAAGTGAGTTTATGACTTTATGAAGCAAAAACCCATTGTTCGTACAAGATACAATTTCCCTGAACAAACTAATCTGCAATAGAAACAGAATAAAATAGGAAGTTTCTTTTAGAGACATAAGATATGATTAAAAAGACGTTAAAAAGCACTTGGTGATGCTTCTCCAACTGCACTTGTAGCATCCAGTAGTAAATTTCCTATCAAATCATTTAACTTTGTTGTCATACATGAAACATTAACAATATACAAACAGTTGTAAAGATTGCAAATCATTAAAAAGAAATAAAGTTTAATATTAAAAAATATCAATGCTTGTCAGAAAAAGATAGTATGACCTACCAACGGAATGGTTTGTCGCATCCACTGTCAACTGTTGCACAAGCCTAAGATGTTGCTCATACATAGGGTGGTACTTCTCAGGAATATAATCCTTAAATCTGCTAATAACAACATTAAAAAGAGATCAAGATGATATAATGCCACCAATATTCTCTTTTTTTTACTGTTTTTATCTTATAATCATTAGAGGGTTGGGGCCCACACTTCCAAAGTTTTAAATTTTATAAACTGCTCTTGTATTGGTATATCCATGTGTATCTGGATGCACCAATATAGAAACGATACACCCAATACCGGGTGCAATGTATCAATATTTTAATCCATGGCTATAAGCATTCATCTGCAGTAAAACCAATATTTGGTTTATCAAAATTGGCACAATTAAATGAAAAATTATATATAAAAGGAGATAAATGAGTAACCATAGTAAAGTTAATGATTAATTATTAACTAAAGAAGCTAAGGAAATTTGATCCTCCGAACTCAAGAAGATGTAAGAGCCCTATCATGTCATTAAGCAAGAAATGCCAGAAAGCCTCAAGGAGATCAACCGTGTATAAATATTATTATATTGAAAAGTTGATTTTTTTCCATATATAATTTCCTGTAAACAACTACAAAGAAAGCATTTAATGTCAGTTGCAAGAAAATTTTGATTTTTTCAATATATATATCCTGTCTAATATATAATGTCCTCTAAACACCATTCTTTTTACTTGCAACTTACATTAGATGCTATCTTTGTAGTTGTTTAAAGGAAATTATATATTGAAAAAAATCAATTTACTCAATATAATCATATGTTTAGAAGAAGCAGGGGCCCCTTTGCTAGTTAAATGAAAAATTATATATATAAAGAGATAAACAAGTAATCATAGTAAAACTTAAAGATCAATTATAAGCTAACGAAGCTAAAGGAATTTTGATCCTCCAAACTCGAAAAGAAGATGTAAGAGTCCCATCATGCCAATAAGCAAGAAATGGCAGAATGTCTTAAGGGCCTCAAACCCTTCAATAAGAATGCCTACCAATTCAAAAGAAAACCAAAATTGGTAGCTAAGATGATCAATTATTTTTAATTCTAACACCAAAGATAAAATGATTTATCATATGAAATTTGAAAAAATTAGTAAGACAACTAATAGACAACAGAATCTATATGATAAATAGCCATGTTATAGACAAATAAATGAATAATATTATGTATTTATAGCATAAGTTTTTATCAACAACAGCAACAAAATTTATATATGGAAAATCAATATTATGTGGGCAAACTACAAAAAAACAAGATAATTTAAATAACAGATCTTTGATTATCTCAGAGAGCAAAGGTTGGATTTTGAAAAGATTTATGGCTGGGGATGATCCCCTATCCCAAGTATTCTCTAGATAACTATTTTTCTTCCTTGTATAATCAAATTATCTCCTTTATAGATTCAAATGATCTCAGAAATAATGATAGAAAATTAGGTTTTAGAAAAGGGAATGAAAGTGAAGAGGTCATCAATCTTCTTCATAAGATGAGGTCTTCATTCTTAATAAGGGTAGAAACAGTGCCACATTTGGATCTTGATCCTTGTGAAACTTTTCACATCAGAGTGCTTATGCTATAGGAATAGCAACTCTACATCCTTCACCCCACCGAAGACATTTACCTTCTTAGGAATTGCACGTAAGAGAAATAATAATTATGATATGCTGAAAAGAAAAGTGAGATTTTTTATTTACATATATTTGCATTCTATACCTAAGGCTGACATGTAGAGATGGTTAACTGATCAGTGATCAAAGTCTTAGAGTTTGGGTAGAATAGGAAATGTAATTGTTTTTTGAAACTTAAGGTTTCTTGTGCGGTCATCTTTCTTGTGCCTTGATTTTGAGAGGTCAAACTCGTCTGTTTTCCATGATTTTGGTGCCACAAGAGCAAGATCTCATGAATGAGATGTGGACAACACTTATTTCGATTAGGATGTGGACAAAAGTTATTTGATTAGGATCTCAAGGAATCAAACTGTAACTGTCACAGGATTTGAGTTTAGAAGTATTATTTTAATTAGGATTTCTCCTAGATATTAAGGTTTCAATTTTTATGGATCTTAACTTAGGGTCTTGGTTCTTATAAACACCTATTATGAAGGCACTGTAAGAAGCTTTTATTATTGATGACTTCTTAAGTTATTCCTTTGAGATTGAAAATTTTTCAATTTTCTCTTGCAAATTCAAGAGTCCTGTAAACTAGAATAAGATGGTAATATTTCTCTTCTTTGCACACTTACCACTATGTTATCAACCATCATATACACAGTCACTTTCTGCCTCAAATCTGGAAATATTTAACTGTTATGTTTTTCTGATATCCAGTTCAGTGCTCATCAAGATGTGTAATTCCCAATGGAATAGAATGTTAACATGCATACCTTAACGATGTGTTTGGTTTGAAGGAAAAAATAGGGAAAGGAAGGGAATGGTAAGGAAACCTTCACAAACCTTGTATATGTTTCCCTACTTTTCCCTTCCTTTCCCTACCTTTTCCTTCAAACCAAACATAGAATAAATACAATAGAAATGTGAATGGAGGTGCTCCACATGGTCATTTGCTGCAATTGGGGAAAAAGGGAACAAAACAATATTTCACTACAAGAATAAATAATGTAAATAACTTAATTACTATTAAAAGCATTCATTGGATATAGACACTGAAGATGTCTAGAGGGGTCACAAAAGATTCAGTTGACAAGAGAACATTTATTATTAGATCCTGTCCTCATAGCCAGCCCCTTCTCCCCCCCCCCCCCAGGTGTTTATGGTCCTACGAATAGCAGCTAGCAGGGTATTTTCGGGGGGAGGGGGGGGGGGGGCGTAAATTGGAGGATGTTTATCCTAGGCAGAATCTGTCAAGGTGTTTAGCTGGTGATTTTAATGTCATGAGGTATTCTTTTTTGAGAAGAGGGGCAGTATCAGGACATGGCCATTTTTAGGGACTTTGTAAACAGGATGGGGTTGATTGATCTGCCACTACAAGGCACCGCTTTCACATGGATTAATTTCTGCTCAAGCCCTTCTCTGTCAAGGCTGGATAATTTTGTCATTAACTCGGATTGGGAGCAAGTTTTCACAGATATTGTGCAACGAGCCTCGCCAAGGCCCACATCACACCGCATTCCTCTACTCTTGCAAACTGGGGAGGTAAAGTAGAAGACCTGGCGCTTTGCTTTTTGAGCTTATGTCCTTTGAAATTCCTGGCTTCGTTGACAGGGTGAAGGAATGGTGGGACAGCTTTGGTAATTCTCTTCATTTTGATCAGAAGCTTAGAGCTCTTAAGGCCAGGATCAAGGTGTGGAATGCTGAAGACTTCAGGTGTTTGAAACAGCATAAGGAACTCATCCTAGCCACTATTTCAGAGTTGGATGAAAAAGAAGCTTCCAACAGCCTCTCACAAGAGGAGCGAAGGAGAAGGGGTGTGGCAAGGCGAGTTCTGCAGATTATTTTGGATGGAGATGTCCTGGCGGCAGAAATCTAGGGTCTTGTGGCTCAAGGAAGGAGATAAGAACACACGTTTTTTCCACCAGATGACCAATGCTCGAAGAAGACAAAACACAATCAAGACAATTTCCATGGAGGGCAGATCCTTGGAAGAAGATCATGATGTAATTGAGGGCATTCTAAGCTACTATAAAACTCTCTACTCAGAAGAAAACATGGTTAGACCTTGGCTGGATGGTGTTGAGTTAAACTAATTGGGAGAGGAAGATAGGGCCCAGCTTGAAAGGGAGCTCGAGGAGACTGGTTTGGAAGGCTTTACAAAATCTTGAAGGGAATAAAGCTCCTGGGCCTGATGGTTTTCTGTTGGGGTTCTACAAAAGGTGTTGGGTCATTGTAAGGGTGGACCTGATGGTGGCAGTCAGAGACTTCCATGCTAATGGCAATCTCTCTCGAGGTGCTAGATCAACATTTTTTGCCTTAATTCCTAAGGTATCAGGTGCTTCTGACCTTGGGGATTTTCAACCTATCAGCTTAATAACCAGTTTCTTTAAGGTGCTGGCCAACCAACATAAAAAGGTGATCGGTAAGTTGGTCCTTCCTCAGCTGCAACAAGGGGATGGTCTTCTCATTGCAAACAAATGCATAAACTATCAGCTGCGACAAGGGGAGCCTGATTTGGTGTGCAAACTGGATCTCGCAAAAGCTTATGGTCAATTTCTTTGGCCTTTTGTTGACTATGTTTTACGGAGAATGGGTCTGGAGTATTTTGGAGAAAGTGGATTTCCTGTTGTATATCAGCCCCCTGGTTTTCAGTGATCATTAATGGGGTATTGGAGAGTTATTTTGAAGGAGAAAGGGGACTTCAACAAGGCTACCCTTTTATCTCCATTTCTTTTTACTTTAGTAGTGGAGCCGTTGGGCAGGTTGATGAGTAAGGCAATCAAGGGAGGTTTTCTTGAAGGTTTCTCAGTAGGTAATAATGGCCCAATGATCACATTGTTGCAGTTTGCTGGCGACACTCCCATTTTCTCAAGAGCTGCTCAAGCGGACTTGATGTTTCTCAGGTGTTTATTGATCTGTTTTGAAGCGGCATCTGGGCTGAAGATAAATCTGAAGAAGAGAGGTTCCACATATTGCAGAATTAGCTGGTACTTTGGGCTGCCAGATAGGCTCTTTGCCTTCAAAATACTTGGATTTGCCGCTTGGAGCAAATTACAGGTCCACCTCCTTATGGGATCCAATTATTGAGCATTGCAAGAGGAGACTGGCAGTGGAAAGGAAAGTTCCTATCTAAGGGGGGAATGTGATTGTGATTCTAATTCAGAGTGTTCTTTCTAGTCTGCCAACCTATTATTTATCACTTTTCTCTATGCCAGCCTCAGTTTCTAGTGTCTTGGAGAAATTGAGGAGGGATTTCTTATGGGATGGTCCTAATGAGAAGAAAATTCATTTGGCTTATTGGAATTCTGCTTGCACTCCAAAAGAACTGGGAGGTTTGTATTTTAGAAAGTTAAGATTGATGAATGATGCTCTGTTGTGCAAATGGCTGTGGAGATTTGGGGAGGATCCGGATCAGTTATGGCACCAGGTCATAGTGTGCAAATATGGTAGATCTCCGATAGATTGGGTTTCACTTGCACCACAACAGTCTTATGGCACTAGTTTTTGGAAAGGAATAATGGTCCAGCTCCCACTGTTTCAGCAACATGTTTCCTTTAAGGTGGGGGATGGAAATAGGGTCTCTTTCTGCAATGATATTTGGTGTTCAGATCAGCCTCTGGAAGAAGTGAATCATCCCCTTTTTTTATTTATCTGTGAACAAGGAAGGTGCTGTTAAAGTGTTCTTTGAGCTGATTAATGGCCAGGTGGTGTGGGTTCCCAGATTTTGTAGAAATCTAAGTGACTGGGAGGTGGATCTCTTGGGAGGGCTGTTAAGCAGTTTGCTTGCTATCCAACCTAATCCTAATTCCAGGGATGTCAAGCTGTCGACAAAAGGGAAGCAAGGTCGGTTTTCAGTCAGTTGTTGCTACAAGGTTTCTTTTGGTGAAGGCGAACAAGTCCCATGATTCTGGTTGTGGAAGGTTCAGGTTCCTTCGAAGATCAAGTTCTTTGTCTGGTTTGCTGTTAGGGATAGGGTCCAGTCTGCTGAATATCTGCTGAGATGTGGAATGGAGCTGGATGCCACCTGTAGCCTGTGTGGGGAAGGATCTGAATCCATCCACCATCTTTTGATTCACTGCACCTATACCTATCAGGTTTGGTGTCATTCTGTTGGAACCCAAATACTCCCCCCGAACCCAACAATGGGAGTGGAGCAGACCACCACCCATCAGCAGTTCACAAGGAGGCAGAAAGGACATGCGACAGAGCCCCAGAGTTAGTTACACTCAGAGTTGGTTACTCTGCCGTCAGAGGATATTCCCTCTATGATTACACCTGTAGGCCAGCTATATAAGGCCATACTCATATAATGAAAGGTGCGAATGAATGTCCCTTCGTTTTTCTCTCACTGAGTCCCTCCTTTTTTCCTACCTTCCCTTCTCTTCTTCCCCTCCATCTTCTGTTTCAGGAGGTTAAGCCACCCTCGAAGGGGCTTCCGAGGTGAGCGGTATCTCACCACATTCTTTAGGTCATTCCAATGCAGTGGAGGTGGTGAGGAATAGCCTGCCTTTTGCAGTTTTTTGGGTGGTGTGGAAAGAGCGCAATCAAAGGATTTTTTAGTCTAAATCCAATGCAGTGGAGGTGGTCCTAGGGAAGGTGGAAAGGTTGCTTGTGATCTGGGCCAGGTGCTCGAAGTTTTTTTTTTGTGGATGTGCCTGCCATCTCTTTCTGTGATCATTGGTGTTCCATCATCTTTTTGAGTTTTCTTTCAAAAAGCTCTCATTGTATCATAGTTGTCAAGGTGACGCCTAGGCGACAAGGCGCCCTTTGAGGCTCGCCTCGCCTAATCGCCTAACAATTTTCTACTTCCTACTATAAAATACTTTTTTATTCATTCTTTTTTGAGATTATAATTATAAAATAGACATTATTAAACTAAAATAATCACTTTGTGTGTGTATATACAAATTTCTTTTTATTATTTTCTTATTTATTAGGGTTTAATCAACACAAACATTGCTAAATGCTGTACTGAATCCTCAAAGACTTAAAAGCATGAACCAATAAGTAAGGAAGAACTAAAAGTTTTATCTAATCAGCACATTTTCCTCTTCCATATCTTCTTCTTCTTCTACTACTACTACTACCAATACTTTTTATTTTCTTCTTTTCCTATAACAAAAATAAGGGTTCAGCCCCTATATTGTTTGAATTTTATTTTCCTTCTTCCTTTTCTTCTCATGAATATGTTGATTTTCTATACTTTAATATGATATATATAATTTTCTTTGTAAATCATGAATAATTATTAAAGAAATAAGGTTATGGTACCTAGGGAGCTACCCTAGGATCTATGTTTTTAACATAAAAAATCCATCACCTAGGCGACTAGACGCCCCCCAGTTGCCTAGCCTCGCCTTGGCACCTTGAAAACTATGCATTGTATATGATGATATGATCTGTACATAGTTAAAGGCACACTTCCTTTTGTATATGATTGAGGGCTACTCACCCTCCTCTTTTTTCTTTTTTCTTTTTTCTTGATAAATTACTCACCCTCCTCTTTTCTATTAATACAATACATTTCTTAGTACTTATCAAAAAAATGAAAGACTCATTAGGAAACCCAAGCCCACCTGCATTAGGAGCATTTGGAGACGGTTTTAGTGAGGTGATTCAGCACATTCAGGATTAGTTGGGTCAACAAACCAAGAAAGGGAGGAGTTGCTATCATTGATTCAAAGTCTCAATTTGCAGTCTTAATCTGTTACTAAAGGATAAGCACTACATGAGAAACTTAGGCCATGTTTGGGAGTGCTTATTTAAAAGAAGTGCTTATTTGGGCCATTAGGCACTTATTGGTATTTGGGAAATAAGCCCGAAATAAGTGCTTATTTTAAAAATAAGGGCTTATTTTATAAGCCCAAATTTCAAGCTTTTTTAAGTGCTTATACAGTAAGCACTTATTCAGTTTTTTTCTTCCAAAATTATCCATAGTTGAATTTTAAAATACCACTTATAAAATTATCCCTGGTTGAACTTTATGAAAGCACTTTTATAAAAGTACTTTTATGAAAACACTTTTAAGAAAGTACTTTTATGAAAGCATTTTTACAAAAGCACTTTTATAAAAGCACTTTTGTGAAAGCACTTTTTTTAAAGTACTTTTACAAAAGCACATTTACAAAAGCAGTTCTATGAAGTACTTTTACAAAAGCACTTTTACGGAGGTACTTTTACAAAATCTTCCCCATTTCTTTCCAGTAAAGAGGTTGATGCTAGTCAATGGCTTCTTTCAATCAGAAAAATCTTCGTAAACATTCCAATAGTGTTTCTGGTAGGGTTTATGTACCAAATGCCACAAAAAAATAAAAATGAAAACTGCATCCATCTAAATATATAATTAATATATACAAAAAAATAGAAAAAAAAGGAAAACGAAACAACAAGTAATCAAAGAGACAATAATTGAAGGATAAGCTAAAGTTTGCATCAAGCATTCATCAATATCCGTTTAACAAGGCAGAACCACTATTAACACCTCTAAGATCAAGATCGCATAAATCGTTGGCTAAATAATAGGCTCCTAATATTATACATAACTTATTTTGCAAGACTCCAAGGACTCCTCAAGGCACTCCCAAAAATGGAATTAGTGGAATCAACCTCTACAAAGAAAGGGACCTAATAGCGTAATCAAAAGATAACATAAATCTGGAGACCTTCGCATTCATTTGAATCTAGGGTTTCAAATTTATCACAAATAAATGCAGTTGGAAACACGATCAATAAGCCAAGCTCAAGAGATTCATTGCCTTGTGCACATTTCACTCCAGGGTTTTAAAGCGCAAGGCAAACATTACCTCTTCAAAAGATGATGCCTCTCTGGAGCTGAGAATAGTCTCACAATTGATTGTAGCACATTACTCATCTTCATCGTTTTCGATTTCAGTGACTTCATAAAACCCACAAATTCCTTATACTCTGCAACAGTAAGTTTTTCTTTGACCTGTAACACATAAAATTAAACCAGGTTCTCTAACTTTAAATCCATTTCTTAGCATGATGGAGTCCCAACTCAATAAAGCGTTGTCCTAACTATTTAAATTTTGACATTAGCTACAAGAAGTAGCTTTGCATGATAAAGGAATACCAAATAAACCACAAAGCAACAAGCCAACAAGTAAAAGTCTTCTTAGTTTCATAAGTACAAGGAAAAATATAGGATCCGGTATGTGAGGCCCAGGCTTAACATTAGGGCCCATTAAATAAATAAGCAACGCTTGGGATTACAATTTAGATAAGAATAGGCTTACACCTGCCCAAAAATTACATCCTGACACATCACCTAGTTGTAGGTAATGCCTTGAGCCTAGATGTTTCAACATGTCTACACTCAAGCAGAATTCAGGCATGGACCACTAACACTGACAGTTAATAGGGCTGGCCAGCCCCATAGAAATATAGGGCCATAAAGTTATGCTTAAGGCTTGGACTGCACTAACAGACCTAGCAGATCAGATCTTTGCTGCAATAACTGAATAACATTATACAAGATAACACATGAATACATTTAACAGAGATGATTTAGTAATTAAAAATATCGGACTTGAAACTTTTTGCAAAAACCATATTAGAAGCATCCAAAACATGTTAATTCCTCTCTCTCTCTCTCCATACCATGATAACAGTGAGTAAAAGCAAAGGGGAAAAGTTATGGTCAGTGAATCAGTTAAGTTATGAAAGGTGCCCAACCAAAAACAATAAAATGAATAAAGCCACTTAATCATTATTTTCAGAAATTTTACCTGAATCAAAAATGCAGAACCTTTCCTCTCCTCATCATCACAACGTACAGGAGTAGGAATGACACCTTCGTTTTGCATGTCTCTGCTACTACTACTGCTACCAATACCAGTTTCTGCCAACCCACATGTAGAAAGCTGTGTTTGCGTCTCTGAATTATTAGTGGAGTAAGTATAGCTTGATATTGCTATTTTAGCATTATGTAAATTCTCAAGGGAAAGAAAGTTCTCAGAATGTCCCATTGCATCAGAATCTATTTCTATTATTTTAGGCTTCTTAGAAGAACAAGGTACAATAAGTTCTGCCATGCTTGATTGCTCATCTTGTGGAGAATTGCAAGTTAAATCTAACACTTCACAGTCTTGATAGTTTGAAGATTTCTTTCCAGAAACCCGCAATCTCTTCTGATTGTAAAGCGGATCTTTTAAATGTTTTATGGTTGAAGGAGAATCATGCTTGTGAGTTAGATTTGAGCGGTTAGCAGGAAGGATTTCTCCCAATTGGCTGCAAGTGTTGCCTCTACTAGCTTCAAGTACAGAAGACAATGGCTTTTCGGAGCAATCTTCATCCACTGAAGTAGTCTATGAATGAAAAATCAAAATAAGAAAGAAAAGTCTCCATTTAGAATGTTACAATCAGGATATATGTTAATGAAAACCATGAGTACTAGACAAAATCCAAATATTACCAAATGAGTAAGAGTTGCCAGTAAACAGCTTTGCTGTGGCCTAGTAATCTTCACCTCTTTAGCATTCCCTATAGAAGAATATTTACTGTTATGTTGCAGCCCACAAGGGTAAACAAAATTGAACAGCAGAAGCACCCTAAGAGGAGGCACGAGATGTTACCTCCCCTTAAAGGTATTTCTGCAACATATATTAAGTGGTTGGAGGATAGGCAGAAATAATGTCCCAATGACCCATCTTCAGTTTGTGGATGATATTATCATTTTCTGTGAGGGGAGAGATCTAAGGAGAGTGAGAAATCTAAAGAATCTTATTATATCCTTTGAGTCTGCTTCTAATCTGACAATCAACTTTAACAGAAGTTGCATGGTTAGAATCAATTTGGAGGATTGGGAGATAGAGGCTTTTTTTTTTTTTTTGAAGAGTAATGAAGAAAATATTTTATTAAAAAATTTAAAGCAGGTACAATCTGTTCAGGTGTCAAGATGACACCCCACTACAACAATACATCAAAACATCAGTCAAGACTGAAATGATTCACATTACAAGCTTGAATCTCAAGAACGTCCTAGAAATTCTCTGCAAAATCTGAAGGACTGATTTACTCGAATTCTTGAAGGGAGAGAGACCAATTTGTGACAAGTTTGCAAACCAAAGCACAATCACTTCAATATTTCCTTTTTTTTTCTTTCAAATAGCTACCTATTTCTTTCCCATCACAGAGACCAGCACACTGCAAAAGAGATGCAGCTCCAAATGATTTTAGCTTTCTTCCTTCCTCTGAATTTTGGCCAAAACAGAGAAGATCTTTGCTGTTGAGGATGGGTGGAGGTAGAAGCTATTACAGGCTGCTTAGAGTGATCCATGTCCTCTTAGCATTTAACCTACCTGGGCCTTCCTCTAGGCGCTAACACAAAAGAAAGTCGATTCTGGTATCCAATTGTGGAAAAGTTTGAAAAGAGGTTGGCAACTTAGAAGAGTTACATTTCATTAGGGGGTAGAATGACCTTGATTAGGGCTGTCTTTTGATTTATTTCCTCTCGGTATTCAGGATACCCTCAAGGGAAGCTAAAAAGTTAAAAAAAAGTGATAGTGAAGAAAGATCATCTTATTAGGTGGGAGATAGTTAGAAGAAGTAAGGAAGAACGGGGATTAGGATTGGATAACTTAGTTCTTAAGAATGAAGCTCTACTAGGGAAGTTGTTATGGAGATGGCCTTTGAAGAGAGAGAGAGAGAGAGAGAGAGAGAGAGAGAGATTGTTGCACAAGGTGGTGATTAGCATTCATGGCTGTCCGGAGAATGGTTGGGATGTTGGAGTATCTCGACGGGCAACTCTTGCAACACCCTTGAAGGCGGATCTTTCCCTAATTCCTCAGTTTGGTCAGGTGGAACCTTCCATCCGATATTAGCTTGTTGTTTAGTCCATCTACCTTTGAGTGGCACACAAAGAGAGGGGAGAATTATGTGGAAGTGCATCAGAGAAGCTATCTTGTGGATTGTTTGGGAAGGAAAGGAACACCAGAATTTTTTCTAAAAAGGAAAGAAGCTTTTTGGAAGTTAAAGATTGTGTTCTGAGTCTTCTTCTAACAAGGGCAATTTGGTGGTTGAAAACTTTAAACCTGTTTGATACCTTTTCCTTTGATGATCTTCGGAGGAGTTTGTTAGTAATGGCTAATGCTTCTACCAAGAAAAACAGATATTTGGTAGAACGGATGCCACTTGGGGAGGAGTTTATTAATCTGAACTTTGATGGGAGTAGCAGAGGTAACCTGGACCTTTGGTTATAGGAGGAGTTCTGATAAATAAAGACAGTAGCATCATCTCTTTATAATCAGGTCCTGTGGGTCTAGGAGACTCTAAGGGCTGAACTGCTTGCTTCTGTACAAGAATTCCAGCTTGCAAACCAGCTAGGGATAGGGCATTTGCTTTTTGAAGGGGACTCTGAAGTGGTGGTAGAGATCTCCTTGAAAAAAAAAATTCAAATGGCTAACTAGGAATACGACAGTTAGAGTCCAAGGGGTAGGCAGATCAGCAAACACAGTGGCTGACTCACCTGCTAAACAGGGGGTCTCTCAGGATTCTTTATTTTGGGACATCATGTAACTTAACTTAACTTCATTTGAATTTGTAACTCTGTGATCAATCCTTAAAGGAAAGGTTGCATCTCATGCCTTTCCTTAGGTTGCCTGTAACTCTTATCTGCTGGATTAATAAAATGTTTACTCATTTGTCGAAAAAAAACATATATTAATAAAAAAGGAAAAAAACAAGGAAATAAAGATAAGTTTATTGGAGAAAAAAGATTTAAAAAGAATGCAGTGTATTGTGAGATAGATCTTGCACCAACTTAACGTTGCTAGTCCAAAACCCATTAAAATCAAGAAACACTTTGTTAGGAGCCTGGTTAATAATTTAATTGATCAAATAAGTAAACCAAAGCTGGTTAAAATTTTAAATCAATTCCATACCAATACCCTATATCAATCAAGAAATTAACCATTCTCTTTGATTTGACCATGGCTTGTCTAGCCTTCTTTAAGATGCTTTTTTTTTAATGGAAACGGTGACTTTCATCAAGGATATCAAATTACATCTTGCACTGTCAACCACCCAGACAAAGAGCGTTGACCCCAAAATGACATCAAGAATTACAGTACAGCTCAAAAGAAGTTTTCCCTAAAGGTCCCCAGTTTTACTAAGCTATCTGCCACAGTTTGCTGATCTCCTTAGCCATTTGAATGTTACTCCAACTTCCCTTGCCAAGCAGATTATTTCCTTTATTTGCTGTCTAAACTTCCATACACCCAACTTCTTTGTTTGCAGCCACCCTATTAACAATTTAGAGTCCCCTTCCACCTCTAAGTTCTGAAACTCCCATTGCTTCACAAATCTCAGGCCTTGTAGTAGAGCCAAAATTTCAGCTCCCATAGAGTCTCCCACTCCTATGGGACTAGAGTATAGTGACACCATTCTGCCCTCGCCATCCCTAAAAAATCCCCCAGCTCCCGAGGGTCCTGGGTTACCCATGGAGCTTCCATCAAAATTTAATTTTACCCTTTGTTGTGCTGCAGGTGTCCAAGAAGGCTGAGGGACAGGCTGTTTGGTTGAAGAGTTTGCCACTGCTGACCATCCCCTTGGTGTATCATCCACTGAAAAGTCTTTAAATAAGTCATTTACTTTCAGCCAATGTATGACTTTAATGGCTACGCAGTCAATAATTTGTTCTGTTGATCTTTGTGCCCCCTGGAATATTCTATTATTCCTTTCTTCCCTTAAGGACCAAAAAATGGCTGCTCTTGTTGCCCTCCACATCACTCTCCCCCTTTTCTTTAATAGTAGGAAGAAGTTTGGGTTGAAAAGACTTGTCACATCTGGGGAGAAGTCCACCTGCAGCCAAATAAGGAAGAAAACCAATTCCACACACAAGAAGCAAAGGGACAAGAAGTAAACAATGTGTAACTGTCTCACCATTTCCCAAACAAAGGCAACAAACATGAGGGGAAAGGCAATGATTTGGCCTTCTTTTTTGTAAATTATCCAGAGTATTAATTTTCTGGAGCACCACCTCCCAACAAAAGGTTCTTATTTTTGGGGGTACAGGACTACACCAGACTTCCTTTGTAGGAAAGGAGCCTCCTGAGTGCGAGGAATGAAGGAGGGCGGAGAAAAAAGAGGCATAGGTATAGGAGCCAAAGGGGGACTCTGACCAGATCCTGCTGTCCTGGCAAGAGAGGTCCAGGAATGCAATATTAAGAAGGGAAATTAACTCATCTACTAAGCCCATTTCATGTTCCCTTAACCCTCTCATTAATCCTAGATCCCAAGAGTTTTCATTAACAAGCATTGAAGAAATCACTTTCCCTTTGTTGAGGGACAAAGAAAAAATAGGTGGAAATCTATCTTGGAGAGGAATGTCCCCAAGCCAGATATCCTCCCAGAAATGAACTTTGTTACCCATACAAGCATCATATCTGACCAGCTAAAGTAAAGACAACAGCAAATTGTGAATTCTTTTCCAAGGAGAAGCCTTTGTTGCCCTAGGATCAAGGACAACATCCCATCCGTTGTTTGCCATGCCATGGATGCTTACAATTACCTTATGCCATAAGTTCTCTTGTTCCAAAGGAAACCTCCATAGCCATTTACCCAACAATGCCAAGTTCCTAAGTTTAATGTTTCCTAACCCTAGGCCTCCACTATCCCTACTCCTTAAAACCACCTCCCACTTTACCAAATGATCTTCTTTTATCCCCTGGCTCCCACAAGAAGTCTCTCATCAATTTCTCTAATTTATTGGCCACTTTTAAGGGGATCCTAAAGGTTGAGAGGTAATAGACTGGCAAATTAGTCAATGTTGACTTTATTAGGGTTATTCTACCCCTTAGAGAAATGTAGTTTCTCTTCCAGCTAGCAAGCCTTTTTGTGAATCTTTCCATTATCGGATCCGAGAAGCTGACAGAAGTTGGGTTGCCCCCCCCCAAGGGTAGACTAAGGTACTGTAGAGGCCACTCACCTACTTCACATCGCAACAAACTAGCTAGGCTTTCAACCTCTCCTCTCTCCTTATTTAACCCTGCTACACAACTTTTGCTCCAATTTACTTTGAGGTTGGAGACCTTTTCAAAAAGGGATACCATCCTTCGTAAACTTATCAATTCCTCCCTTCCTCCTTCGCAAAAAATTAGAATATCATCTGCAAATTGTAAATGGGTAACCACCACATTATTCCCTCCAATTCTCCAACCTCATAGAAAATTGTTGGCATCAGCCCTTGAGATCAAATCACTAAACGCATCTGCTATTAGAGTGAAGAGGAAAGGGGAAAGGGGGTCACCTTGTTGAAGGCCCCTTTTAGCTGGAAAGAAATCTCTGGCAACTCCATTAACCAAAATGGAATAATGACAGGAGGAAACACAACCCCTTATCCATTTGCACAATCTCGCTCCAAAACCTATCAACCTTAATACTTCTAGAAGGAAATCCCAATCAACCAAATCATAGGCTTTCTCCAGGTCCAATTTGCAAACAAGCCCTTTTTCCTTTCTCCGTTTTTTAATCTAGAAGAAAATCACAACCTTGGGTTTACCCGATATCACTTTTAGAATCCATCTATTTTTTCCTGACTTTCCACAGATTCATATTGGCATTTCTCTTACATATCTGTGGTGGAGTAAGAGATCATGAAAGCCCGGATATCTATTCTTTAGGGAAGTTGTGTGCATAGGCAAGCAATGAGTCAATTGATCGTCCATTCCTTTGTTTAAGTTTCAAACAAGCTTTCATAGTTTCATGTCCCTGATTGAATCTAGGTGGAAGCTATTTAATGATCCTTTCCTTTGTTTGCTTCCAATCTTTTATATCCCCCAAACCAAAAAAATACGAGAGGTTATGTAATGGTGAACAAGGAAACTGGATTTGCTCCTCACAAAACCCTCCTCACACCCACCTCACATCACAATGCAGCCACACATCAGGAACATCTCCCGTACTTCTATATTGTCATTCATGGGAATATGTTTCCAATGCACAGCTGGATGTGCTGTGAGGTGGGTGTGAGGAGCAAAGTGAAGTAATTTTTCATATTATTGAAGGATTTGGCATTTTAGTTGATATTTCTTTGAGCAAAGGGAAAAGAGGATCACTTTGCATTGCAGCAGATCTCTTCCGTCACAACAAAAACAACTTTTCTTTTGTTTTCCCCTCTATGACTATTACTAAGAAAAGAAGCTGTGCAACATATTGGAATACTACTATATATGACAAGTCGCCATTTACACTGAATTTCCAACATATTTGTGCCATCATCTCTATCCTTTGGTATCTAAAAATGATAGTATAACAGAAAACCATGCATTCATATTTCCCTTATCCAAGACTTGCAATCTCCCCAACCACCCAGAATATTGCATTTTAGAGAACTTTCCATCATAAAGCATCCCCTTAAGTTGTATTTGCACATACAAACGCCCTAATAAAAGAAAATTACCATTCGTTCAACTTCAACTTGCCACACCTAATAGGCCCAGAGGCACTGATAGAATCTCCCCTTTTTACATATCACAAAGGACCTTCACACTGTTATTTTGCAGAGCTCACCAAGTTTAAATTCTCCCTTTTGCCGAGTTTCTTCCAAGATATTTTAACAACACACTTTGACATCTAAAAATGTTAAAGAGGTTACTTCATCAAACCATGATAAGTACAGCACCATTAAGAATATTAAAAGGCTTATAGATACAGCCATGTAAATCTAGAGACAAGGAATAGACAAAACAACAAAGAAATAATATACATATAGTTGAATGAATGCATGTACGTATGCATGAAAAACGAAAAAAGAAGATTGGTAAAATTCATTGGCTGGATACTCAACCCATGTTTTTGGTTTCTGTCAATTTTAGCTTTGCAAGACTGGATTTGGCTCCATCTCGAAAAAATCGAGTCAATGTGAAAACTACATCCCCAAATTTAGAGAAACACTGCAAGATCATTACTAGAGTAAGTACATTGTTTCATAAAGTGAGGAAAAGCAAAAGGTAAAAGCAAAACTGACAAATGCACCTTGATATGGGGCTGAAGCCAAAGTGACATTTGGCATTGACGACTTTGATGTGCAAACCTGATTACACCTTTGAAAATTAACCAACTAATAACAAAATAAACAAATTGCAGAATGTCAAAATACTAAGGGTGACTACATCAGAAACAAGCACTCAGATGACTCAAAGAGAACAGAAATATGTTTGATTTATGGTATCTCTCCTCCATTTAAGTGCAATGGCAATGTAAAAGATAAAGGGGCAGGTGGGGGAAAGAGGAAATAACAATAATTCAATAAATAACTATTATCTTCAAGAATATTTATAAAATAACAACAATAGTAGTAGTAGAAGCAGTCCTAGTACTAAAAGACCAGTACTATTTAGGCCTGTCAATGATACCCAAAAATCTGCAACCCAATCCAACATCCAATCTGATTATCTCAGATATGGAAGATGTGTTTATGTAATCGAAACAGAATTTGGATTTTGCAATCAGCATGCAATTATAAAAATATTTTCATACATTATATTATATGAACTTATATATATAATAAATTCAGTATGTTATATTTGCATTAATTTATTATATATTGTTGAGTTGGACATAGTTGTTTTTATTCTTATTTTAAGTTATTTAGTTAGGAAGTTGTTGGGCTTTAGGCCCATTAGTTTATGTTTTTAAGTTGTGACTGTTCAGCTACGTTAGTAGCCTCCCTACTAAGGGCAACCTTGTAATATCTCATCCTTTAAGTTAGGTATAAATTATAATGAGGGGTTGGCGGCTAGGGTTAATCTAAGAATCTTGGTTGATTTCCTACTCTTTTCTCCTCCTCTTTTCTTCTCTACTGCTGAAATATTCGTCTTCCTCTTCTTTCCCTTCACAAGGAATTCAACTAAATCTACAATCAGTGGCTTCTACTTGGTATCAGAGCAGGCCGAAGGTTCCTTGAGTTGTTTTCTCATGCAGCCCTAGAATGGCCAAGTGCATGGTGATTTAAGAGGCTGATCGAAGATCTCAGGTAAGCCCAATTTTTGGATTTTTTGGTAGATCTGTTTGCCCTGTAGCTGGTCTAGGGTTTCTATCAAAATCAAGAAAAACTGGAGAAAGGGGAAGAGTCTTGTTTCTGTTGGACTCTTCAATTTTGACCTAGAAAGTGGCGCCCTAATTTTTCAGGGTTCCTTGGAGTTTTCTGCAAGGGGGCGGTCCAAGTCCTGCCTGATTTGGAGACTTCTAGAGAGAGCGGCTGCCTCTTCTCTCTCTTCTCCCATCTTGCAGAAAAGGAATCTTTTGTGAGAAGACAGTCTAGGACACCAGAAAGGTCTTGTTGGTTCCAGAAGTGTTTCATTTGATCTTCTTGCACATTCCAGTTATTTTCTTTACACTTTTTGAGAAGCATGGAGGGTCACAGAGTTGAAAATAAGCCCGGGAGTGAAATGGGACCAGTGGGAGAAAGTGCTAGAGACCTTTTCGGGACTGGGACCATTACTACAGTTAGGTTGGATGGTGCAAATTACTTAGAATGGTCACAATCTACAAAGATGGCAATTGGTGCTCGTGGGAAATTAAGGTATATCACTGGTGAAGAAGTGAAACCCAAAACTAGCAACTCCTGGTGGGTACAGGAGAATAATATGGTGATGACTTGGTTGTGTAATTCCATGTTGCCCCATATAAGTAAAAAAAATTTTATGGGAAAATACATCTAAGGAAATATGGGATGGGGTTGCAGAAACCTATTCACAAAGGGAGAATGTTGCTAGAGCTTATTAGTTGAGAAATCATATTATTTCTACAAGGCAAGGAGATAGACCTGTTGCGGCCTATTTTTTAGCCCTTAAAACCCTGTGGCAAGAGATTGACCATTTAGAGTGTTTGAATTTCTTGTAGGCCTTAATCCTGAGTATGATATTGCATAACAGCATCTTCTTTCCAAGGACAGTGTTACCTTCTCCCAAGTATATGCCTTTGTGTCAAGAGAGGAAAACAGGAGAGATGTGATGATGAAAAATCTTGCTTTTTTATCAGTCTTTCATGGTGAGTACTGCGAAACCTAAACAAAGTGGAGATCGGGGTGGCAGTGAAATCAAGAAAAGATAAAAGAGATTTGATCTGTGACTATTGTAAGAAGCCTAAACACACAAGAGATACTTGCCGGAAGTTTCACCCACATCTTGTGCCGAATAGACTGAAAAATAAGAAGGGAAATGCTCACATGGCAGTTACTGGTGACATTCCGGCCCCTCCTACTACAATTGCTCTAGAGTCTGTTGCGGTTGCTGCAGTAAGAGCCGTGAGAGGTATGGGCAACTTTTGAACCAGCAGAATACAGCCAGTTCCAGTTCAGTAGTAAGCGAACAGCAAGGTACAGGTGGTACTAGTGGAATCCACTCTACTTCCTTTGCTCACACAGGTAGTTCACATGTCACTGCAAATTATGTTTCTACTTCAGGTAAGGAGGGACCTCCTTGGATTATAGATTATGGAGCCTCAGAGCACATGACCCATAGCTCTACTATTTTTGCCTCTTACCAGCTCTGTTCTGGTAGAGATAGGGCCTCCACAGCTGATGGATCCCATGTTCCCATTGTTGGGAAGGGATCTGTCAAGATTAGTGATTCTATTTCTCTTCCCTCTGTCATTCATGTCCCCATATTGAGCACTAATTTGTTATCTGTTAGTAGTTTGATTAAGAACCTAAACTGCTTAGTAATTTTTTCTCCTGGTCATTGTATTTTGCAGGATCTGGATTCAAAGAGGACAATTGGGAGTGGTCATGAAGTGAATGGGATCTACCTCCTGGATGTGTTTCCTCCTCATCAGAGTCATCATGTCAGCAGGGATAGTGAGTCAGGGTCTGTGGGTCAAATTATGCTTTGGCATAACCGTTTGGGCCATTTACCTTTTTCTTCTTTGATCTTTTGTTTCCAAAACTTTTTGAGTCTGTTAGTTTGTCAAGTCTGGAGTGTGAAGGTTGTCAACTTGGAAAGCATTGTAGACATTCATTTAAACCTAGTAATAAAAGGTGTTCTTCTTTTGATGTTATTCATTCTTATGTGTGGGGACCTTACCATGTTCCTTCAATAGGAGGCTATCAATATTTTCTCTTATTTGTGGATGATTTCTCACGATACTCTTGGATTTACTTGATGAGATCCCGCGATGAAGTGCCAGCCTTGGTGAGGCAATTTCATCAGATGGTGTTAACACGGTTTGGAACAAGAATTAAGGTGTTCAGATCAGACAATGCCAGGGAATATTTTGAAAAACACCTTGCCTCATATCTGTTAGAATATGGTGTTGTCCATCAGAGCAGTTGTCCCTATAGTCCACAGCAGAATGGTGTTGCAGAAAGGAAGAACAGACACATTGTTGAGATTACAAGAAGCATGATAATCACATCTACAGTTCCAAAGTGGGAGATGTTTCATATTCCTCTCAGGGTGTTTGGGTGTGTCTTCTTTGCACATATCCTTGGTCCTCACCGCTTGAAGCTTGATCCCAAGGCAAAGAAGTGTGTCTTCCTTGGATACGCAGAAAATCAGAAAGGGCATTGCTGCTATGATCCAGTCTCTGGGAGCCGGTCTGTTACCATGGATGTCACCTTTTTTGAATCCACATACTTCTTCTCGAATAATCCTTCTCAAGGGGAGTGTTTTGGAGAAGTGAGTCAGCTATCTATTCCTCTCCCAACTCTAGTCCTTGTGTCTACTCTTGTGCTTGACCCTCCTGTTTCACCTACCTTACCACCTCCTTTGCATCCTACTTCTTAGCATTACTTACGACAGAGACTTCACAAGGAGGTTGATTCCAATACAGCAAAACTTACATCACTTCCTGTTGGTTCCTTGGAGACTCCAGATTCAGCTGACATGGATTTAGGTATTCCTCTTGGTCTCACTACTATTTCAATTCCCATAGATTCTACTAACCCTGTTACAGATAACCTTGACCTTCCTATTGCTCTCAGAAAAGGGAAAAAAAAGTGTACTGCTCATTGTATTTCACAGTACTTATCCTACAGTGGACTTTCTCCTTCGTACCGTGCTTTTCTTTCCTCACTTGACTTTGTGTCTATACCCAAGGGTTAGTGAGGCTCTCTCAAAACCCGAGTGGAAGATAGCTATGCAGGAAGAGATGGAATCTTTGATTAAGAATCAGACATGGGACATTGTGGATCTACCGGAAGGCAAGGAGACAATTGGATGCAGATGGGTTTACACAGTAAAATATAAGGTAGATGGAAGTATAGAAAGGTACAAGGCAAGACTTGTAGCAAAAGGGTACAAACAGACATATGGCATTGATTACTTAGAGACCTTTGCACCAGTTGCGAAGATGACCTCTGTTCGGATACTTCTTTCTCTTGCTCTCTCATACTGTTGGCCCTTGTTTCAACTTGATATGAAGAATGCTTTCCTAAATGGGGATCTGCAAGAGGAATTGTATATGGATCTTCCTGCTGGCTTTTACAATGATGCTGAAAAGGGAAAGGTATGCAGGCTTAAGAAGTTACTTTATGACTTGAAACAATCTCCCAGAGCATGGTTTGACAGTTTCAGAAAGGCCTTGATTGCTTTTGGCTACACTTAGACTCAATCCAATCATACCTTGTTTGTGAAGCGAAGGGGATCTTTGGTGTCAGTCCTAATTGTTTATGTGGATGATATTGTTGTCACGGGGAATGACCTAAGTGAGATTGCTTGTTTGAAAATTAATCTACATAAAGAATTTGAAATTAAGGATCTTGGAGAACTGAGATACTTCTTAGGCATTGAAGTTACAAGATCAAAACATGAAATTTTTATCTCTCAAAGGAAGTATGTCTTGGATCTTCTTCAAGAGACAGAGAAGCTTGGAACGAAGGCAATCAGTACACCTATTGATCAGAACATAGAATCAATGCATCAAAAGGTGAGACAGTAAAAGACATTGGGAGATATCATATACTTGTGGATTGGCTGCTATACTTGTGTATGACAAGACCAGACATTAGCTGTGCAGTAAGTGTGGTAAATCAATACATACATGATCCACGAGTCCAGCATTGAGAGGCACTTGATAGGATTCTTGCTTATTTGAAGGGACACCCGGGCAGAGGCATATTGTTTACTGATCATGGATAGTTGAAACTAGAGACTTATACAGATGCAAATTGGGCAGGATGCCTTGATGACAAGATATCAACTTCAGGAGTGTGCACCCTTGTTGGGGGTAACCTTGTCTCTTGGAAGAGTAAGAAACAAACAGTGGTGGCAAGATCAAGTGTTAAAGCTGAATACAGGGCCATGGCACATAGAGTTTTAGAACTTCTCTAGATTCGTTCCCTATTAGAAGAAATTGGTGTACAGGCAGAAGAACCTATGATGTTGAACTGTGATAACCAGGCAGCAATTAACATTGCCCATAACCCAGTCCAGCATGACCGAACTAAACACATTGAAGTGGATAGACATTTTATCATAGAAAGAGTGACTTCTGGAGAAGTTTGTCTTCCATACATTGCTTATGATCTGCAACTCGTTGATGTTCTCACAAAAGGTGTTGCAAAGAACAAGTTGGAGCATGATCTACGCAAGTTGGGAATGTGTGACATTTACTCCAAACTTGAGGGGGAGTATTGAGTTGGGCCGAGTTGTTTTAATTCTTATTTTAAGTTATTTAGTTAGGAAGTTGTTGGGCTTTAGGCCCATTAGTTTATGTTTTTAAATTGTGATTGTTCAACTACATTAGTAGCCGCCCTACTAAGGGCAGCCTTGTAATATCTCATCCTTTAAGTATAAATTATAATGAGGGGTTGGCGGCTAGGGTTAATCTAAGAATCCTAGTTGACTCCCTACTCTTTTCTCCTCCTCTTTTCTTCTCTACTACTGAAATCTTCATCTTCCTCTTCTTTCCCTTCACAAGGAATTCAACTAAATCTGCAATCAGTGACTTCTACTTAAAAGTTGAAATGTAATTTTCTTTTGCATTTTAAAAAGTTAAAGCATAATCGGATTAAACCTGAATCCGATCCAAGTCTGGTAGGACCCAAATTCGAACCAAGGTCTTCAAATCCGATCAGATTTGGATGCAAGCGTTCGATGATCAGATTGAATTTGGACTTTGCTAAATCTGATTCGATTACAGCCTTAATACTATTCAAGAAAAATGAATGAGGAAATAAATAATAGGGCAAATTACATATTACCACCAATGTTTTAAAACATTGAGGTGTGACGCAAGGCGTTCTACTACCTAGAGGCATGAGGCTAGTTCAAAACGTAAGAGGCGTAAGCCTCCCGAACACGAGGAGTAAGCTTCCTTAAGAGGAGGGAGAAGAGGAGGGAGGTATAAGCTTCCTTTCCCTTCTTTTTTTTTCTTTTTTTCTTTTTTTCCGCCACTTTATATGAGGTGTACATGAGGCACACGCCTCATAAAAAAGCGTACGAGGCACACGCCTCTTGCACCCGAGGCGTATGCCTCATTGCTGTCAATGCCTCAGGACAAGGGGTGCTCACGATTCGATTAACCGAATAGTGGGCCTTTTTTTTAACCAAACCGATAGTACCGATTTTTGGAAAATCAGTAACCGAAACCAACCAGTTGAACGGTTCGGTTTGTTAGTTTTTTGGTTTTCTTAGTTTTATAATATATATTATAAAAATATATATAATACATATATAATATACATAAATATATATAAAATATATAGAAATATATGTATACCAGTCGGTTCGATTAACCGTTAACCGCTAGTTTTGTATTTTGGTTAATCGATACCGAACTGGTATCTTCGGTTTTTTAAAAACACCAAAACCAAAACCAATCCGACCGATTCGGTTAACCGATTTTTTGGTTCGGTTTTGGTTGGTTTTTTCAATCGGTTCAGTTTTTCAGGTTTTTTTATTTTTTTGCTCACCCCTACTCAGAACATTTTGGGGGCACCTCACCTAGACACTAATTACCACCTTGTACTTTGGGGGTAGTGACAATACCCCCCCCAAACTTTCAAATTCCAACACTTTGCCCCCATCATGTTAACTCCTTAATGAGGGTAACAAAAAAGATAATATTACCAAATTGCCCATTTGAGATTCAATGGGGTGAGAAAAAAAATTGAAAATGACAACATTAGGTAAGCGCTAAGTATACCCTATTCAAACAAACTCTATTGTCTTGCCAAAGAAGAAAGAAACCATCCCATCTCACCCATAGAAAAACCATCCTGCCAAGAAGAAAATTATTTGGTTTATCTATAGGTTTGATTTTGATACCAAAATTAGCTTCTCAGACTCATTTGGATACCTGGCGAGCATAGTTGTCAAGGCAATGCCTAGGTGACAAGGTGCCCCTTGAGGCTCGTCTCACGTAATCGCCAAGCACTTTTTTACTCTCTACTATAAAATACTTTTTTGTTTATTCTTTTGAGATTATAATTATAAAATAGACATTATTAAACTAAAATAATCATTTTGTGAGTTTATATTCTAATTTATTTTTATTATTTTCTTATTTATTAGGGTTTAATCAACACAAATTGCTAAATGCTGTATCGAACCCTCAAAGACTTCAAAACCTGAACCAATAAGGAAGAACTTAAAATTTTATTTAATCAGCACATTCTCTTCTTCTATATATTCTTCTACTTCTTCTTCTTCTACTACTACCGATACTTTTTCTTTTCTTCTTTTCCTATAACAAAAATAAGGGTTCAGCCCCTATATTTTTTGATTTCTATTTTCCTTCTTTTCTTCTCATAAATATGTTGATTTTCTATACTTTAATATGAACTTTATACTTTTCTTTTGAAAATTATGAATAATTATTAAAGAAATATGGTTATGGTACCTAGGGAACTACCCTAGGATCTATTTTTAACATAAAAAATCCATCGCCTAGGCGACAAAGTGCCCCCCCTGTCGCCTAGCCTCGCCTTGGTGCCTTGAAAACTATGCTAGCGAGACTGCAAGAACCAATAATTAGAAAAAGATACAATGAAGGTTGAAAACAAGAAAATCCCATTACCAGGTGAAAGCAATTATGAAGATGAGAGAAACCATTGCTGACTCACCAGAGAAAAACCATCCCGCCAGCAGCTAATCCGTTACTTTAGACCCCTGCTTGAATTCAGGGTAACTCCAAGAGGGAATGTACTGGCTTTAAATATCTAGAATTTGCCACAACAATAGCAAAGGGTTCCATTTCATAAGAGGTGGAGCATATATTTGGTTCTGCACAGTTGATAATGAGGTGTAGATGCTATCGATGAAGGGATTATCATTTCTTATGCGCTCTAATCCAGGGCTACCAGCTTCTCTTGATTCTGCTCAACATTTTAAATAGTTAAAGCCTATAGGATCTGAATGCAGTGGTCTTGCCTGTATTGAAGTGAAGGTATTATGTGGGATGGAAGATGCAAGAATCAAGAGTTAAGCAGAGCCTATGGGCTTGGTGATCAATCTCCCTTGCCGCTCCAAGAAGAATCATCTGCAAGGCTCAGAATCCTCAGATGTTATGGGGATTTGGAGCTGATCTATCAATCAAGATATTCGTTCTCCAAGCAAGTGGCAAGTAGTACACCTAGTGATCTGGGGAATGAATTCCTACTGCTGGTGAACACTTGTGGGTCACTGGATGTCTTATGCCATTGCAACAGGTGTACAAAAGTTGCCACATTCTTTTTGTTGTCATGAACTTGCATCCAAGTTTCAATATAGACAACTGATTATGGAGACACACCATTACATTAAAGAAGGGTCAAAGAAATAGAACTAAAAGAAAGAGAAAACAAGCTAAGATACAATTGATTTTAAGAGTGAGGAATCCAAGAGCTATTTAAAACAGGCAACGCCTATGTGAGGAAGGAATATAGCTATATTCTGGAAAACCACTGAAATTGAGGTCTGTTTTTTTTTTTTTTGAGGTATTTTATCAATTTTCTACAATTTCCTTTTTTTATATATTATGTTTTTACATATTCTCTGAACTTTTCTGCATTTTATATATTCTCTTATTTTTCTGTAATTCCTGCATAAATGTGTTTTAATGGTTGAAGGCTTTGAAACATGTATTCAAATGAACATAAATATATCAAAATATTAATAATAATGTTCATATTTTATAAACATCAATAAGAACCAAAATTTTGAAGTTAAATACTTGAAGACATTGATGGCTTAAGGCACGTTTATTGTCGGAAGGCTTTGATGGATGAACCACTCAAGCTGTTGACAAAGTGCACCATTCATTTTCGTTATTAAGGACTTCTTTAACCACTCTATTCATTCTAAGAACAGCTCTGTTGAGAGGAAGAGTGACAGACTACTAGTAACCAGAACTAAATGAGCTTCTTCGAGGGAGCTCTTCTTCCTAAATGGAACAGTAGTAGAAGAAGGAGAAGGAAGAAGAAACCAGGGGAATTAGGGTAAGAAGAGAATGATATTTTCCTCCTCCCTCACTAGGTATTCTCAGTAGATATTTATAGCTAATACTACTCAGCAAATCACGATCCAAAGCGTGCACATGGGAGGCTCGAGTTAGTTATGCTAGCGTGGCCTCCTAGTGTAGACAAACTTGATGGGCGGGGCAGCTCAAACTATCTTCAATGGTGGGCTTGGCTGGTGCTCTATGCCAGTGTGGGCTTCATGGGCTGGGCTGCTGCCCGAGTGCTCTGAGGGCCTGGGTTCTTATCAATTCCGTCCCCCTCACGAGTGACCTTATCCTCAAGGTCAGAAATAAACTCCAGGTCAGTGTTTTAGAAGCGCAAGGCGCAAGGGCCAATTTGCGCATGAGGCGCAAGGCACATGCCTTTTTGAAGCAAGGCACAAAAATACCAAAAAAATGCTAAAAATGTCAGAAAATTCAAAAAAAAAACAAAAAATGAAAAGTATTAAACATAATATTAATAAGAAATATAAACTTAAATTTTAAAAGTAAAGGTTTAAAAAACCTATTATCTAAAATTAAAATACATAAACATAACTTGTAAAGCATATTCAAATGAAAATTTAAAAATAAAATCAAACATATAAAACATTTTCAAGCATGTAAAGCCGACAATCTCTTTTCTCGTCAACTGCATTACTTCAAGTAGCTAATGTGATGTAAAACATATTATGTTCCTAATTCTATGAGTCTCCTTTGTGCCACGTCCCTTGAGGCAAGCCCAAACAAGTCCATGTTAGGGCCTTAAATTCTTAATTCTCGCACAAAAAAAAATAATGATTTTATAATTTTAATTGCCTTTTAAGAAGATACTTTATTAAGAAGAATGAGTGAACAACATTAGCAAATAGAGGGTTCTTGGACCAGCCACTAGGTTCAAAAAAAGCAAAAAATCGTACAATTTTCAAAAGGCACACAGCTTTGCCAAGGCACAAAGCGCACAGGCGTGCGCCTTTTGAAAGTGTTGTGCCTAGGACCTAGGCGAGGTGCCTACCCTAAAATGTGCCTCGCCTGTGCACCTAGGCACGCCTTTTAAATCACTACTCGGGTATCGTTGTTGTAGCTTATTATAATCCTCCCAAGTGGCATCCTCAGCCGGTAGGTTCTTCCAAGTGACTAAGGCTTGTTTGAGTAATTTCTTTCCCACTTTGCTCTAGCGGTAATCAATGATTGATAAGGGCTCGCACACCAGAGTGCCCTCTTCTAAGAATTGAGGTAGAGTTGGGCTAACTCGGGTTGTGGGTGATATGCAGAGCTTGAGGAGGCTGACATGGAACACCGGGTGCAGCTTGGAAGTTGATGGCAGATCCAGGCGATAGGCCACTGGGCCCACTCGCTCCAGCACCTTGAATGGGCCAAAATATCAAGGTGCCAGCTTCTACCAAGCTCATTGAGTCAAGGACGTTTCTCTGTACAGCTAGAGCATAAGAAAAACCAAGTCTCCTGTTGCAATTTCCAGCTCCCTGTGTCCCCTATCATACTGTATTTTCATACATTGTTGGGCCTGCTGTAGATGTATTTTTAGTGTTCTGATGACATCATCTCTGGACAATAGTTGGTGTTCAATTTTGGCCACAATGGTGGACCCTTTCTCATAAGGGAGTATTGTTGGGGGGGTCCTGTCCATATAAAATTTGGAAGGGAATGGTGCCGGCTAAAATCTGGAAAGATGTATTATACCAGTATTCGGCCCAAGGCAGCTATTGGGCTCATTGCTTGGATCTGTCCCCAATGAAACAGCATAGATATGTCTCAAAGCAGCAAATCACCACCTCAGACTGCCCGTCTGTCTGGGGATGGTAACTTGTGGTATGCAACATCTGGACTCCCTGTGCCTGGAAATAGGCTTCCCAAAATTTTCTCATGAATAGGGAGTCCCAGTTGGTGAGAATGGAGTTGGACGTGCCGTGAAGCTTGCCAACCTTTGTGTGACATAATCCCTTGCAACCAAGGAGGCCGAGTAAAGGTGTGGTAGTGATAAGTCGGGTAGAGCGAGGGTGGGGGTGTAATCACTACCTATTTCAGTTTTTGAAAGGCTTATTCTGCCACCTCGTCCCATTGGAAGGCCCCCTTCTTCAACAGTTGGGTTAAGGGAGCAGCCAATATCCCACACCCTTTTATAAACCAGCGGTAGTAGCCGGTCAAACCCAAAAATTCCCTGAGCCCCTTCTCTATGATATGCCCCAAGTACTGTATGCGGGGTTGCCTGAAGGAACATTTGGATGGCTTAGCTAGGAGTTGGTGTTGTCTTAGTACTGCCAGTCTGTCTCAAGTGCTCTAGATGGTCATGCCAAGTGGGGCTATACACCAAGATGTCGTCAAAAAACACCAGAACAAACCAGCGCAAGAAGAGTCTAAAGATGTCATTCATTAATCTCTGGAAGGTAGATGGGGCATTACATAGACCGCAGGGCATCACTATGAACTCATAGTGGCTATCCACCATTCTGAAATGGAACGTTAATAGAAGAAGGAAGAAGAAACCAGGAGAATTAGGGTAAGAAGAGAATGATATTTTCCTTGTCCCTTTCTCAGTAGATATTTATAGCAAACACTACTTGGCAAATCAATATCCAAAGCATGCACATGGGAGGCTCGTGTTAGTAGTATTGACATGGCCTCCTAGTGTAGACAAACTTGATGGGCGGTGCAGCTCGAACTATCTTCAGTGGTGGGCTTGGCTGGTGATCTACGCCAGTGTGGGCTTCGTGGGTTGCTGCCCGAGTGCTCTGAGGGCCTAGGTTCTTATCAAAGAGAATAACAACTATAGGACAGTCTTACAAATAACATAAGGGAAAAGCAAAATGGTCTTATAAAATGATGTAAAGGGTAGTTTGGGGCTTCAAGGCAACTGATGGAATGCTAACAGGGGGGGTAGGGGGTGGGGGGTGTTGGAATCTGAAAGTTCAGGGGGTCTTTGTTGCCAATGAAAGTTCAGGGGACTAAGTGTCACTACCCCAAAGTACAGGGTGGTGATCTATAATTTACCCTAAATAATATCAATAAGAATAACAACAACAGCAATAAGCTGTACATCTCAAGTCACAAAAGTTATTATCCTGTTATCTATCAAAAAATCTATATGGATTTCTAGCACCCTCAATTCAAATTAGTGAGAAAATATCAGACCCTTCAAAACTGTTTAGAAACCTAACATAAACAATTATTTTAACACATATTATTGTTAATGTAACTGGTGTGGATTATGTTATCTGCACTGAATATTCAGGAAGAAATAACAGGTTCCAATTTCTAAATTAGCATGCAACAATAGGCTGCAAAGGGGGTGAATTGATATTTCACAAATATACATATTCTTGAACGTCCACCAGACAGGTGCAATGACTAGATTCCAAACTTTTTCCTTCATTTTTTTTTCTTTTTTGTGGGAGAGAGACCAGATCAACGTTTACTTTATTCACAGTTTCCTATTTTCAATTGAACTATAATACATTCATTCTAGTGAAAACTCTGAGAGAAGGATAATGAACAAAACCTTTCATCACAGAAAATTATTGCTCCATAATCATGGCGATGACGGATGACACGTCCCACAGCCTGATTCACAGCACGTAATGCTTGTTGACAGTACCATTCCTCTCCAGTCAAGACCTACAACTTTGTGAATATATTAAGAATTGGCTAGATTTCACATTATTAAAAGAAATTGTAGGTCCGTGCCTTGGTAACTGTATCCACTTATATGGATTCCACCATATTATTGATAGAAGCCCAAAAAAAAATCCAGAACCATAGGTACAAATTGTTGTAACTAGAAATATCAACATTACCTTAAAATCTCTCTTTTGTGATTGAGCCTGATGATCCAAGTATTCACGTTTCAGACGAACCTAGCAAATAACATTTAGGTGGCAAAATCAGAACAAGAGATGGACACACAAGTACACGTAGATGTATATACTATATAGGAGCCAGGTTCAAAGTATCGATATGATACATACCATATCAGGCGTATCGTATCATATCCTTGGGTTTCCAAAACACTAAACACTTGTGATTTTTAAGTTTTGTTTGTTTTATATATTTGTATATGATATGACATGTCTGACAAAATACCAGACAAAATAGTAAAAAAATACCTTTGAGCTTTTTTTTTTTTTGATAGGTAAGTAATAATTTTGAGCTTTTAGTGTGATCAGGGCTTGCTTAGCTTAGGTGGTGCATGAAAGTTTAATAAATGTCACCCCTAAGTTGACTTGGATCAGTAGCATACCAAGTGAATCCAATCTTTAGACACTGGACATGAGACAGGTAATCAGACTGCAGGATAGAAAAGTGTGTGCATAATTTGCAACAGAGAAGAAGAAAATGAAATACATTATTTCCCTAAGAGTGAAACTGTTGTCAACCCTTGGAATTTCTTCTCTTTCTCTAGAACGATGTGGTTCACAATCCAAATAGCACTAACAAGTAATTAGTTCATTTGTCTTAGATTGCATATTGGGTTCTTATTGAATTTGAGGGCCCCTTGGGAATGACTTTATTGGATATCCTTCATCAACTTGTGTTCTTAACTATTTTATTGCCTAACATATTTTAGAGGGTAATAAGACATCTTAGCTGTAAAAGCCAAATATAGTTAACTAATAACACATAAAATACAGAAATTGGACGACTATAAAGTTCTTTTTTATGCCAAAACAAATTTCTTAAATGTAAGAAAAGAAAAGAGCAATTTTTTTTATAATGGAGAACCTATTTTACAACAGAAGAATAGTGGAAAATGGGAAATCAAACCTTTGGATCAGTCCTCAAGGCAAAAGGTATGCCAGTAATTATGACAGCTCTCCCAGCATAGTCAGCAAAATCTAATCCCTCGCTTACCTTACAGTATGAAAGATACAGGGTTTAACTTCTAGAAATTAAAATCTCAGGCTTCCAAGTTGAAAATGCATTTTTGAGTCTGAGTGCAGCTAGTTTGCAAAGGTAACACCATATCAGTCCACCCATCCAAGAATTCACATAGCCAGGATCAGCATTAGGTAATGGCCCTTAAGTCAATCCATCAAAATCATAGGCATTAGAATATTAAGGATGATGCAAGGGCATAGCAGGCATCAAAACATATAAAATTTAAGGAACATTATTTCAGGATAAAAGAAAAAACATAAGACCACATGTGACCTAACTGAACCAGTGAACCCACATGTGACCTAAAAAGAAGTAAATGGCTATCAAATATTTTGATTCTGATGCAAAGTCAAAGGTTCAGGAAACGAAAGTTAAACCATACATTCTTCTAGATCTGTATGACCTTTTAAAGTTCCACAACATTGAATCTATTCCAATCGAACGACCAAAAAAAAATACAAAAAACAAAAAACAAAAAAAAAATTGAGCCTGTTGGTTAATTGGTAATATATCTGTGATGCAAAATTGCAGAGAAGAGAAGAGGAAAAGAAAATAGGGAGGAATAGTACATTGGTTCTAAAAGAAACTGTGCCTAATCTGCACACTCAATCAGGCTTATTAGCTTTAAATACATGAATCACTATATAATGAAAATTACACAATTGCTATTATGATTATTACATTGAGTTTCCATTAGATATGATGTGGGAAGTGGGGCCAGGGTTTTTTTTTTTTGGGAAGACCTTTGGCTGGCTCAAACCCCCCTTCAGTTTGTCCTTCCTAGCCTCTACTCTTTGTCGAACTATAAACAACCTGTTTCGAGATTTGCTACCCTGTCTCTTTCAGGGATTAACTGGGACTTCAGGTTTAGAAGGGGCTTGAGGGATGATAAAATTCAGATATAGTGTCCGTACAATTTCAGATCAGAAGAAGGAGAAGAAGAAGGAGAGGAGAGGAGAAAGAATAGTTCCAGTCGAACTAGAGACAAAACATATCTTCTCTAGTCGGCCATTCTTTATTTATACTTTTCTAACTAAACAAGAATTACCCTTATGCACTCACTTAAGTGAGAGCCACATCAGCAAAACACTTAACATATAACTTTATATAAAAGGTCAAATACTACCTTTTTACAGCCGACTCTTACACTCCCCATCAAGCTGGTAAGTATATGTCATATAGTCCCAACTTGTTACATATGTAGTCCACTCTTCCCCGATTCAACCCTTTGGTAAACAGATTTGCCCATTGATTTCCGGTGTTCACATATGTTGTACTTATCACTCCATTAAGCACCTTCTCACATACAAAGTGGCAACCAACTTCTATATGCTCTGTCCTTTCATGAAACACTGAATTAGAGGAGATATGAATTGCAACTTGCTTATCACAATATAGCTTCATAGGAGTGTCAATCGAGTATCCCATCTCCTCTAGGAGATGCTTCAACCACACTAGTTCACATGTTATGTGTGCCATGGCTCTATATTCAGCCTCCACATTGCTTCTTGCTACCACTGACTGCTTCTTACTTTTCCATGTCACTAAGTTCCTTCCAAGAAAAGTGCAATACCTTGTAGTGGACCTTCTGTCAGATATGGAACCGGCCCAATCAACATCTATGTATCCCTCTATCTCAAGACTTCCTCAACTCTTATATAACAAACCACAACCTGGAGCTCCCTTCAAATACCGCACAATCCTTACGACTGCCTCCCAATGTAGAATTCGAGGATTCTAAATAAACTAACTGACTACACTGACTACAAATGAGATATTAGGTCGAGTGATGGTTAGGTAATTTAGCTTACCCACCAACCTCCTGTACCTTCCCGGATCCTCAAACTCCTCACCTCCATCATTACTCAACTTAACATTCGATTCCATGGGTGTTTCATCTGAAGGAATTCATTATATCTTCCTTGGGGGTCAGAATTATTAAGGTGGTCCCAGGTAGTACCGGAAAACTGAGTATCTTGAGTTGCCACATGTGCTGCATTCTGTGTTGTGTTCATCTTCTTCTGACCTTGAACTTTACCCTGTTCTTGGTTCTTCATTGCCCACTTAAGTTTCCTGTGGATGTCCCAACATGTGTCACGTGTATGCCGTGAACGCCAACAGTTGGTACAAAACAACTTACCTTTATCATCAGTCTTCTTAGTGTTACTTTTCTTCCCCGTGGAGTTATTATTCATCGCAGCCAAAGCAACTTGATGCTCCCCCTTAGCTGTAACCATCACACTCCGCCTACTTTCTTCCGATTGAACAAGGGAGTATGCCTCGTGAACCGACGGCAACTCTTTGCTTCCTAGGATCTGAACCCTCAGAGGTTCATAGGCAGGGTTCAGTCCCAACAAGAAGGCAAACACATGTTGCTGAGAGACCAGCTTCCTGTAGGCCTTAGCATCATCATCATGTTTCCACTCTATAGCCTGATAATGATCCAATTCTTTCCATATGGAGGTAAGGGCTGAATAATATGAAGACAAACTACGGTTTCCCTGTTTACAGGTTGAAGATTCAGCTTGTAACTGGTAAACCTTGGCATAATGCCTTTGCTCAGAATAGGTAGTTTTGGCATGTTCCCAGATCTCACTAGCGGTGTCTGCCCACATAAAGTTCTTCACATCAGGTTCCATGGCTACAAGGAGCCAAGACATCACCATACTGTTTTCTTGGTCCCACCTATCATGTTCAGATATCTCACCCTTGGGTTCTTTCACCCTTTCATTTATGTAACCAGCTTTTCCCCTTGTCGTTACATAGAGTTTTACATTTTTAGCCCACTCTAGGTAGTTTAGACCATTTAAAGGGGTAATTGGCATGGGAAACATCATGTTTTCACCTCCCATACCAGCTATGTTGTGGGTCGGTGTAACCCCCGATGGAGTTGATTCATAATTTGCCATAGAATACTGCGGGAAACAATCCAAATCCCACACAACTACACAACAGCCACAAGCAGAATACCAACCCTCAAGAAATTTACTTCTGGGGTGTGAGGAAGAAAACAAGAAACTGTTGAAATCAACTCTATGATGGTTCAGTCATTAAACTAGCCTGGAAATCAGTCCAACACAGCCAAGGCAAACGTTACTATCAGTTCAACTACAGCCCATACAGTCTAACAATCCAGCATCCAAACGAATGTATAGAACCAAGGAATAAGGCATTCACACCATTGGCCAAAAAAAAAACAAAAACAAGAACACACCTGTCCAGCACCTGTACGAAGGTGCCAACCAGAAATTGACTTCACAGCATTGAATAGAGAAGAAAGAGTCTCTATCAACATCGCCCTTCTTCGAGTAGGGTTTCCTTGATATTACAACCAAGGAAGAACCCACATGAGGTGTCGCCAGTAATCTGCTAGGGTTTCTCTGTCTTCCACGTCCAAGAATTTAAAGAAGGAAAAAAAAAACGAAGCAGGTTCAAAACAAGAGGGACCGAAATTCTTTTACAGCCCAAAAAACTTGCTCTGATACCATGTAATCATTCATAGAGAGTGGGAGACAAGAGAGAGAGAAAGAGAAGGAAAGGGAGATACGATTGAGAGAAAAAGAAAACTATCTCTGGTTGCCGCCAGTTCACTATTTATATTAACTTAAAAAAAAAAGAATAGAAATTACAAGTATGCCCCTGGCGGCACACCATAGAAACAAACCAATAAGAAAAAAGAAAAAATAACTAACAGCAACTATAAAGTACTATAAAGTAACAATTAAATAAGCCTTACAATAGGATTCATAGCTAAATACAGAATGGTCAACCTGACACTATTTCATTCCAAACTTCTTCACCACTTCCCAAACCATGCACAGGGAGATTGTTTAAGTCCATAAATAGCCTTCTTAAGTCTACATACCTTGTCACCCTCCCCCTGAGCAACAAACTTTGGTGGTTGCTCCATGTACACTTCCTCAAGGAGATCACCATGTAAAAAAGCATTATTGATCTCAAGCTGAAACAAGGGCCAATCAAGCATAGCAACAAGAGAAATCAAAACACGAACTGACCCAATTTTGGTAACTGGAGAGGTGTCTATGTAATCGATACCATATAACTATGAATAAACTTTGGCAACTAACCGAGTTTTTCAACCGTTCAACACCCCCATCAGGTGAGTATTTAATCGTGTATACCCACTTACAGCCCACAACATGCTTACCAGGTAAAAGAGTGGTGAGGTCCCACGTATGAGTACGAGTCAGGGCCGAGAGTTCTTCCATTGCTTCTCACCACCCTGGAGAAGTGAAAGCTTCCTGGAATAGAGACAGAGGATAACATAGAAACAAACTGGCAATGGAAAGCCGAAAAGTGAAATACAGAAACATAATTGGAAATGGGGTGAAGAATGCAACTATGTTTACCTTTCCGCAAAGCAATAGGGAGATCAAGGTCAAAAACGGGGGGTGGGGCTGGGGTGGAAACAACTGTCGGATCTATCGACGGTGACAAAGTTGGAGGAGGAGCCAGTGCATAACGATGTGTATACACTTGCCAGATAGGTGGTCGTTCCGTAGGTAGTTGCACTGGAGGCAAAGACTTGGTCACAACTGGAATAAGGGGAACGGGGTCCTCAGCTGGAACTAGAAGAGGAAGTGACAACAACGGAAGAGAAGAAACATCCGACCCATAGAAGAAAGGAACAAACTCAAAGAATGCATCATTAGGACACACAAAAGAACGCCGAAAACTAGGATTATAACACTTATACCCTTTTTGAGTCCTAGAATAGCCAGAGAAAATACACTTAGTGGATCAAGCATCTAATGTGTCCATTCCAAGCCCAAGATTATGAACAAAACACACACATCCAAAAACTCTAGGAGTAAGGGGAAAAGGAGACAACGTGGGAAACAAAACAGAGAATGGGGACTGACCTTCAAGGATAGACATGGACATGTGGTTAATAAGGAAGCAAGATGTAAGTACAGTATCACTCCAAAAGGGTTTGGGAACATTCATAGGATGTAAGAGGGACCGAGCAGTTTCCAAAAGGTGACAGTTCTTTCTCTCAGCCACCCCATTTTGTTGAGGGGTGTAAGTACACGAGGTTTGATGGATAATGCCATGTTGTTCCAAATATTCTTGAAATGGTGTGTAAAAATACTCACGGCCATTATTAGAAAAGAGAATTTTATTGTGTACACCAAATTGATTGCGAATCTCAATATAAAATTTTTGAAAAATAGAAAACAATTCACTCCTTTCTTTCAAAAGGTAAAGTCATGTCATCCTTGAATAATCATCAACAAAAATTACAAAGTACTTGTAACCATTATAAGACACTATTCGATTTGGACCCCAGATGTCCGAATGGACTAAAGAAAAAGAACTCGATGTACAGCTATCAACTCTAGGACGAAAGGGAACACGATGATGTTTCCCAAACTGACACGACTCACAATTCAAAGTAAAAAGACGACTCAATGACGGAACAAGTAACTGAAGAGCTCTAAGAGACGGATGACCAAGTCTGCAGTGCCATTGATGAGGAGAAAGAGATGTCCATTAACGGCTGCTATTTTTCCATATGTATAGTACCGCAGGGGTACTATTGTACTTCTCTTTATGTTTTAGTATATAATATAATATACTAATATACTGCGTCACCTGTAGTACTTTTGGGCTCTCAATTCTCTCTTCTCTCTTCTCTCTTCTCCTCTCCCTTCCTCTCTTCTTCCTGTACAACATGGTATCAGAGCAGGACAACCAGACCGGAAGGGAGAAGTCGAGCAGTCTGTCTGTTCCTCTTCTTCGCACCAGATTCCCAGCATGTAGAAGTCATTGTTTCAAGGATGACAGCATGTAGAAGTCAAGCAGTCTGTCTTTGTTATCATCTGTTGTTCGGCTACCCTGATGCCCGACTGATGTAACCTTTCTCTCCTTTCTTTTCTAGTTGTGTGCCAGTGCTGGACCTATACTAGGTCTGTCAATTGGATGTGAGGTGAGCTGCACCTTTTCCTTTTTTGTAGGGTCGCTTGATCCATGTGAAACTGTAGGTCATAAGGACCTTGTTTATGTGCTGCAACAGCAGCTTTTATGGTGGACTAAAGGTCAGAAAGTGACCGGTACCTTCTGTAACATTTTTTAAGGTTGTGTTCCTCTTTTAAGTGTGTTTTTTGAATCTGAAATCATGAGTGGTGAAGATTCTGCTACATCTGGTGTTTCTTCAACGCTGAATGAAATGAGTGGGGGGGGGGGGGGGGGGGGTGGACCCATCCTTTCCCATGGTTGTTATCCCTCTTGCTGGTTTAAATTATTTAGAGTGGTCAAGAGGGATCAAGTTGTACATCACTGCAAGGGGGAAGATAGGTTATATTAATGGGAGAGTAAAAGAACCACATTCTAGGAGTGCTGAATATGACAGATGGAATCAAGAAAACAGCATGGTTATGTCTTGGCCTTTAGTCTCTATGCAACCTTAAATAAGGATGAATTTCATGTGGGCTGAAACGGCAAATGAGATATGGGAACAAGCAAAATCAACATATTTAGAACTGCGACTCTATGCAAAAATCTACCAACTACAGGCAAAATCGTCTACTTGTAAACAGGGGGAGAGGTGTCTATCTGTATATTACTCTGACTTGACTTCTGTCTGGAAGGAGTTGGATCATTATCAGAGTGTTGACTGGAAGTGTGATGAAGATGCAAAACTGTACAAAAAACTCATCTCGCAACAGAGAGTGTTTGCTTTCTTACATGGTTTGAACCCTACATATGAATCTATCAGAGTCCAGATCCTCAGTTCTAAGGATCTTCCATCAGTTCTGGAAGTTTATGCTCTTGTACAATCTGAAGAAAACAGAAGGAATTTGATGAACAGTTCTGGTGGAGATGCAGTTGTGTTGGCAGCGAAAGGGAGTGTTACTACCAATAGGGGAAATAATTCCAAGAAAGGAGATCTTCAGAAAAAAAATGGATGACAAAGATAAATTCTGGTGTACTCATTGCTACAAACCCCAACACACCAGAGACACATGCTGGGATCTTCATGGAAAGCCGAAATAGGCTCAAGATCTAAATAAGAAGCAAGGTTCAGATATGAATAAAAACTCGAGACAGCAAGGTACAAGAAAACACACTATGGCAAACATAGCTACTCAGGAGAATCAGCCCCCCATCCATACTGTGACTCAGACACATTCATCTGGTTCTGACCCAAGGGAGGATATTATGAATTCCTTCCGTGACCATTTAGAGCTCTATGGTAGAGCAATTCGTCAGATGGATGCTCCTCCCTCAACTTCATTTGCGCCTACATCAGCTAACTCTGCCACAGCTTTCCATGTTGCTTCTCATACCCTTGACTCTCCCTGGATCATTGATTCTGGAGCATCAAAACACATGACGAGTACGTCCTCTTACTTTCAAACCTATCACCTTCTTTCTGGAAGAGACAAGGTGAGACTAGCAGATGGATCATATGCTTCCATAGTTGGTCAAGGAATCATCTCTCTTCCATTCGGCCTTACCCTCTCTGATGTTTTACATGTCAGCTTTCTGTTTTGGATTGTGAGTCGTGTCAGTTTGGGAAACACCATCGTTTTCCCTTTAGTTCTAGGGTTGATAACCGTGTGTGGAGTCCTTTTTCTTCAGTTCATTCAGATGTTTGGGGTCCTTATAAAGTAATGTCATATAATGGATACAGATATTTTGTCCTTTTTGTGGATGATTTTTCAAGGATGACGTGTCTCAATTTAATGAAAGAAAGAAGTGAATTGTTTACCATTTTCCAAAAATTTTATGCTGAAATTCGTAACCAATTTGGTACCCACATCAAAGTTTTTCGTTCTGATAATGGTCGCGAATATTAATCCTCATCATTTCAGGAATACTTGGACTAACACGACATTATACATCAGACCTCGTGTACCTACACCCCACAACAAAACGGGGTGGCTGAGAGAAAGAATCGCCATCCCCTTGAAACAGCAAGATCCCTAATGCATCACATGCATGTTCCCAAACCTTTTTGGAGGGATGCAGTGCTTACCTCTTGTTTTCTGATTAATCAGATGCCCACGTTCATCCTTGATGGTCAGTCTCCGTTTCAGGTCTTGTTTCCCTCTTTGTCTCCGTTCCCTCTTACGCCGAGAGTTTTTTGGTGTGTCTATTTTGTCCATAATATGGGTCCTGGGAACGACAAGTTTGATGCCCATTCTCTCAAGTGCATCTTCCTTGGCTATTCTCGGACCTAGAAAGGGTATAGGTGTTACCATCCTGGTTCTCGACAGTCCTTTGTGTGTGCTGATGTCAGTTTCTTTGAGTTTACTCTATTCTTTTTGGGGTCTAGTGATGCTTCTTCCTCCTCATCACCTCCTCCCCTTCCACTTCCCGTTGTCGATCCTCCTCCCTTTGTTCCAGTTGTGACAAAATCCTTACCTCCGGTGCCACCACCTGTTGAACGCCCACCTATCCGTCATGTGTATACACATCGCCCACGTGCACCGGCTACTACTCCTCCGGCTACATCTCCGTCGGCGGATCCGACACCAGAACCCCACTTAGCATCTGAGATTGATCTACCCATTGCTTTGCGGAAAGGTAAACGTACTTACACCCTTCATCTCATTTCTAATTATGTTTCTCTTACTCACCTTTCCGCTTCCCATCGCCAGTTTGTTACCTTGTTATCATCAGTTATTGTTCCTAAAGATGTCCAGGAAGCCCTTGCCTCTCCAGGGTGGTGCCGTGCCAATCATAATCATACTTGGGACCTCGCTGCTCTTCCTCCTGGAAAGCAAGCTGTTGGTTGTAAGTGGGTTTATACTGTTAAGTATCTGCTTGATGGTAGTGTTGAACGCCTGAAAGCACGATTAGTTGCAAAAGGGTATTCCCAAACCTATGGCATTGACTACACAGAGACCTTCTCACCGGTTGCTAAGATAGGGTCAATTCGTGTTGTGATCTCTCTTGCAGCCATGTATGAGTGGCCACTATATCAGCTTGATATCAAGAATGCCTTTTTGCATGGTGACTTACTCGAGGAGATCTACATGGAGCAACCTTCAGGGTTTGTTGCTCAGGGAGAGGATAGTAAGGTGTGCAGACTAAGGAAGGCTATATATGGGCTTAAACAGTCTCCTCAAGCATGGTTTGGTAGGTTCAGTGAGGTGATAAAGAAGTTTGGCATGAAACAGTGCAAAGTTGACCATCCTGTATTTAGTCACGACTCTCCGGGAGGAAAAATACCGTTGGTGGTGTATGTAGATGATAATGTTATTACTGGGAATGATAACATTGGTATTGATAGGCTGAAGACTTGTATGTAGGATCACTTTCAGACAAAGGATCTGGATAAACTGAAATACTTCTTGGGGATAGAGGTAGCGAGATCCAAGTATGGGATTAACCTGTGCCAGAGGAAGTATGTGCTTGATTTGCTGGAAGAAACAGGCTTGTTTGTTGGGTGCCAAACCAGCTGAAACACCCATGAACACAAATACCAAGCTAATCAGTGATATGGGTGAAGTGTTTGAAGACCCTGGCAAATACCGACGACTTGTGGGCAAACTGAACTATCTAACCATTACCAGACCAAACATCTCATTTGCAGTTAATGTGATAAGCCAGTTCATGCAAAAACCTCTGACTCCTCATTGGAATGCGGTTCTGAGAATTGTGAAATATCTAAAAGGGGCCCCGGGTCACGGTCTGATATACAAGAGTGGGGGAAAACTTGAAATAGAAAGGTATTCTGATGCTGACTGGGCCGGTTCTATGTCTGATAGGCGGTCTACTACAAGCTATTGCACGTTTTTGGGAGGTAACCTAGTGACATGGAAAAGTAAGAAGCAGGCGGTTGTGGCAAGAAGCAGTGCAGAGGCAGAATATAGGGCTATGGCGCATACCGCTTGTGAATTAGTGTGGCTAAGGAACCTTCTATAGGAAGTAGGGTACAACATTAACACTCCAATGAAGCTCTATTGTGATAATCAGGCTGCAGTTCATATCTCCTCTAATCCAGTGTTCCATGAAAGAACCAAGCACATTGAGGTTAACTGTCACTTTGTGAGGGAGAAGGTGTTGAATGGAGAGCTAGACACTACACATGTTAATACAGGAAATCAGTGGGCTGACTTATTTACAAAAGGCTAGAATCGGGGAAGAGTGGATTACATATGTAATCATATTCTCCCAGCTTGAGGGGGAGTGTTAGCGTAGGGGTATCTCTGTCTTTATAACTTGATTGATGTTGCTGATCTGTAATGTTGTGTTGAAACATGTGCTCTTAACTTAAGTAAGGGCACATAGGTCTTTTCAGTTATGTTTTAATAATAATATAAATACTTATTGGCCGACTGGGAGAAGTCATGTTGACTCTTTCAGTTCGAACCAGAATTCTCTCTTCGCTCTTTCTCTCTTTCTCTATCACTCTTTCTTCTTCTACATAACTAAACTCAGTCAGGCCGAACTCTAAGGCAGACCTGAATTCTAACACTCTGTAAAGAACAGGAGGAATCTGTTGCTCATCTTTTCTTCTTGTGCAAGATTTCTAGTTTCTTGTGGAGGATATTCACTACTATGTTACTGATCACAAAAAAATAAGATATTCACTACCATGTTTGGGTTAACAAACTTTCAGCCAGAAACAGCTGCAGAATTTTTTTCTACATGGTCAAGGTTAAGAGGAAGCAAGAAAGCAAGAATGCTCTGGAGCTGTATACCATTTGCAATATGGTGGAACATAAGGAATGGAAGGACAGAAATAGAAGAATTTTTTAAGACAAATATCAGAATCTGGACAAGACTGTAGCAGCTGTCAGCAATTTAGTTGCAGACTGGGTTCTGTTATCTACACAATTTAATCAAGTTTCTAGGAGGATTTGGGGAACAAGTTGGGAGATATTCTGAGATTTCAATTTTGTAACTTGAATAATTTATTTTGATTTTGCTCCCTAACAGTTCATTTATGTTGTTTTGCTTGTGGGTGATGCCTTATCACCTGCTAAACAGTAAGCTTTTTCTTATTTAATGGAATTTCATTTTACTATCACAAAAATAAATAATAATAATAATAATAAGTAAAATGCAATAACTAAAAGTTATATGTATGAAATAATTAAAAATTACAAATATGGCATTTAAGTTAATAAGTAATATAAATAAATAAATATTTTTGTGGGCCCATGTGCCATTTTTCACTTGTATATGTATTAATGGGACCCACATGTGTCCTAAGAACATATTATTCCGAGACAAAACTTATCAAATAGTCCTGTCTTTTTGTCTTTCAAGAATATCTCTCAAAGGAAAATGTTACCAAAGGGTCTTGATCATCAAAGACTAGCTCCAAAAGATCAGTAGGTCTTTTGATCTGCTGAGATTTTGAGAGAGCTTTTTAGAATGACTTGCCAAATGCAGCCATAGTTAGTTTACATTATCCTAGGTGTTTGGTAGTCTAATCCCCTACAACAAGCACCTCATAGGCCTTCTATATGTTTCATCTTCAGAATTCAGAAACTTCATCAGTTAAAGACAAACACAATAATCCTTCCAGAATATTAGCACAAGAAAAGAAAATGATGTTGCAATTTCCAGGATTAATCCATTGGTCTCATACCTTGCCACGACAAACAGCAAAAAAGATTGCACCAGAAGTTGAGGTGTCCTTCAACTTAGCCATAAAATCCTATAACAGAATCCCATTTCAACCAGCCCATCAAGTCATGAAGACCGTAAAACATTTTATACTATATAGGAAGAAGAAAATAAGAGGAACAATTAACAAAACATCCATATATTAAGGAGTATAAATTACTAACCTCAATCGAGGAAGCGAAAAGGGAAGACTGTTTAGGCTCTACAACAGGTTGCTTATGTTTGCAGATCCTTCCCCAGATTGTGCTTGAATTTGAGTTTAAATGACTCTGTAACAAATAAAACATGCTTTATTAAGAGAGAGCCATAAACAAACATCAGATCTATTTCAATCTTAATTGATGTCTCACCACATTCTTCCAACATGCAATGCATTGGTCCAAAGCATAATAAGATGGAAAGAAAACCAGTAGTCCATCAGGTACAATTCTAGCAAAATTTACTGCAGGAAAAAAAGTCAACATGGTTTCTAAAATAGTTCCTTATAGAATAAAAAAATAAAATTAAGTCCACATAACTCATGCATTTTATGGTATCTTGTACATACCAATGGCATTCCCTAATTCTTGCTTGTAATCTAGAGAATCACGATTTCGATAAGAGGAATTGAAAGTGCAACCAGATGGACCATTTGGTACAATTCCAGCCCAGATTTGATTTGAAGATATAACATGAGGATTTTCCAACCGAACAGGAAATTCCCTGAGACAGCAAATAAGGTGATCTCCAGTGATGGGCAATCCAGAGAACTAGAATGTCAAACATTGGGAGCTCTTAGTTCATTATAGAATAATGACTTACAATTTCAGCTCCTGTGCAAATGAATCCAAGGGAGATAAGGTGCCAGACGTCAAAATGATAGAACCAACACCCAGGCTCCTAAACTCTCCCATGGCAATTCCTGGGTTGAAACACCACCAACTGAGCATCCTAGATGTCTTACCTGTAAATCAAAACCAATAAAAAAGTACCAATCAGTATAAGGAGAAATAAATGTTTTTGTTTGATAAATAAGGAGAAATAATTGTCCCCCCTCCTCCCTCCCCCACCCCTGGGTGAGAGGGGGTGGAAGCAGCACAAAGCGCATCTGTAATTCCTAGTGAAAAATAAATAAAAACATTCCTAATTAAACATGATTTATTTTATTAAAAATTTAATCGCTGTTACTGCTCATATTTTTAGATATGCAAATTATGAAAAGAAATGGCATAACAAAAACTACAATAAACTTGTTTAATTTACCCTGTATGCAGTTATTACTTACTTTTAGATTAGTGGCCACAATAACTGAAATATTTTCTGGTAAGAATAGGATGATACTATCTTTTAGCAAAAGTGGAGAACTATAATAAAAAATGAACTAAACAAAGCATTTCGGCCAAACTGAATTTGGATAGTATTTCTTGCAATCAATTGACAGCTCTAAGGACTGTATTAACTACATAAGATATAGAATGTCAAACTGCACATCAATCTCAACACCATAGACTGTCAGTTTAAGATCAGGAAAATTTTGTCCTTAATACCTTTAAGAGTGTCTATAGCATTTGCTTCTATTTCCTGCACATGAACCTTACAACAGCCAAATAAAAACAAAGAAAGTCAAGATTAGTATCACTCACTGAAGATGATTTCATGGCCTGGAGAGAACATAGATGGACATTAAAGTTGCCAATGATAACATGCAAAACAGATAATTGACAAAGTTCCTAGTGGTAATTATACCAGTTTCTATGATTCACAAGAGTCCCAACTTACTTGGTAGTATTTTGCATGAGCTTTATCCCCATTTCTAAAGATTATCTTAAGAATATCACTTATACTTTCCAGCCTACATATAGTGCTTTTTGTCTTGTACAGAGCTCTACTTTCAGTCATATTTGCATCTGAAAATATGAGAACCACTCTCCATTATGCTATCTCAGGATTCAAGAATAATTAATTCCTACAAATGAGGAAACTGAACTTCCAGTATAACTAAGAAGACATTTAACAGTTAACTACAGTTACAGTGAATTCTAGACAAGGGTGAACACCGGGAATATTGAAGCAGCGACAACTCCAAGACCTACCATCATTAATCAGCTCTGCAGCCTGATCAATTGTTTCAATGAGCATACTGGCAGTTTCATGTGTGATGTTTAACTCAGCAAGGAATTCATAGATGTAAGGCCCTGGTCGGGTAAAACCCAATTCCTTGGGATCAATAGGCACTTCAGCAATATGCTTCTCAAGCTTCAGTAGAAGAGCTGCAACAATTTTGCTCTAAGACATAAGCATGACTAGGCATTATGTAGTTCCAGAATAATAGTATCAACAATAATGGAACAAAAGTTCACAATACTGTTAGCAAACTATCAATAAAGACTAAAAATAGTATATCGTACTTACACACAGCCTTGTATATACAAATGATGCTTTATGTTGAATCACTACGATAGGCATTGCAATGTCTTTATTTAATAGGGGGGAATTTAACTTTACTATAGATTTTGAGAAAGAGTAAATCCTACTCAGATCATTCTTTCAAATTTAATCCAGACAATATCTGCCTACATAGAAACGTAGATGTACATAGCACAGAATGACTAAAATCGTAAGTCTTGCCTTGGAAATCTATCAGAACATCATGGAAATCAACCAACTATTCATCTAACTTGTGCATAACAAGGGAACAGTGATAAAGCATCATATAAAAATTTACATTAGCAAGACATAGTAGCTGTACATAGCACAAATTTAATCCAGACAATATCTGCCTACATAGAAACGTAGATGTACATAGCACAGAATGACTAAAATCATAAGTCTTGCCTTGGAAATCCATCAGAACATCATGGAAATCAAGCAACTATTCATCTAACTTGTGCATAACAAGGGAACAGTGATAAAGCATCATATAAAAATTTACATTAGCAATACATAGTAGCTTAAAATACATTTACCATCTAGTAGAGAATTACTAATTGATCACCTTTAAGAATAGCAAAATTATCTGGCTTAAACAACTTATCATTTGATTTTTCAGTTGCCCTCTTACTAACAGCTAGGTCAATAGAGTTCTTTGCTTCAGTTATGCAAGCAGACAAAAGTCCAGAAGGCAAATCAAAAGACGCTGCATCTGCACATATGCTTTCCTGCATTTCAAAAGACAGTTGTCCATATTTTAGAAGTAACCTAAATATCATCAAAACATGAAGGCTTGTGGAGCTTAAATTTCAACAGACAAATCATGCCCTTTATTCTGAGGATGAACAAGAAAAGGAAAGAAGCCTACAGCTCAAAGAACCAATAGTTCATGTTAAAACAAATATCCTCCCTCCCCCCCCCCCCACACACACACAAAAACTACAAAAGAAAGGTTCACACAAAGGTCAGTTTCATTAAGACTAGAAAAATATTTTAGAACTTCCACCAGGCCCCAATTACAATGCAGGAAAAAAAAAAGATAAAGGAACTGTTGCTACCAGATTGTGAGCTTCATCAAATATGAGTATACTGTTCTTCCACTCAATAGTTAGGGTTTCCCGATTCCCGCGATCAATAAGATAGTTGTATGGAGCAAATAAAATATCAACAACCTTATGGAGATCTCGTGATATATAATAGGGGCACCTGAAGGGAGGTTGATATTTGATTAGAGTACACAAGCAGAGTATAACTGCAATGCATATGGAACCCAATCTAGGACAACTACTTACATAACAACTAGTTATTAACTTTTCAATAAGCAAGGTAACAAGGACATTGATAAAACTTACGGCCCCTGGGTTCTTCCAATGTTGACCAAGTCCTCTATGTCGATAGGATCATCTCCAAGACTGGGATTTTTCTTCACGAACTCTATAAAAAAAATAGCATATGCATCCAAAGTTCATAAAAGAAACATGCACATACAGAATAACATATGTATCCAAGGATCATAAAAATGACACATACAGAACTCAAATAATTTTATGTCAAAAGCTTTCTAAAAACGTAAAAGTAGCAGCCTTTGTTAGCAAAATTGATTGAAGAAAATACATGAATCTTATCTTGCAATTCCATTTATCTAAGGTTCTTCCCAAAGACAAATTAAATCTATAACAGGCATGTGTTACAAAGGAAGCCAATCTGACAGAACTATATTACAGAAACTATATTCCATTATTCCATGCAAGTACAGCCCAGAATCCCAAGTCCAATTCAACTGGGCAGGCCTACCATATCTTTTGAGAAGTAAGCCTTGTCTTTTGGGAGTAGTCCCACCAGTGAAGGCAATGAACCCTTCTAATTCAGCCCACAGTTGATCCTAATGATGCAAACCTGAATTAGAATTTTTCTTATTAGGCTGCTTAAGCATCAAGCCACCCCCCCCCTAATGTTCTCCTTCTCACCATATTCACATTCCACTCCAAACATTTAAAATAATCAGGGATAATTACTCATAATAGTTTCATTTGGCATTGACCCCTATGAGTGGAAATCCAAGTGGAACAGAGAGGGGAAATGGTTATCCATTGATCTTCTGCCATAGAATAGACAGATGCAAAATAGATTACCTTATTGATAACAAGGCAGATCCAGAAATTTATAAATGGTTGAATTTACTAAGACCAGCAAAACAGACACATCAGAAAACATCAAAAGAAACATAATAGCATGCAATAAAATTTTTAACTTTAACCAAATCTGCATGGCACATGAACAGGAGTACCTCCAACACGAGCATAATAGGAACAACGGCGTTTACTGTCCTTTCTACAAAGGGAATGGCAGGCATTGGTTTGTGCTCTCCCACGAAGTAGCTGCACATCATCATGAATGCACAATTGTTCCCGAGACCCTAATACTACCATTTTGGGCCTGTAAATAATAAATAGTTTAAATATCAAAAATAAAACTCTAGACTAAGCATCTACATCAATTTCAACAATCAGACATCAACCCACAAATGCAAAGCATAACACTTTTTTTTCGATAATTTGCAAAGTATAACATTTCCATAGCCATCAAACCAAACAGAAAACCTGGACTAAACAGTAATCAACCAAAAGTCACCAATGAAATATAATAGCCAATGCTCTATGAAATCATAATATTTCAAAGTAAAATTGCTGTTGACTTGGCAATCTAAGTTCACTGTATGATATCTTTTGGGATCATAAGTGACAAAGAATGAAGTTTAGACCAGTGTTTTAATAGGAATGCCTAGGCTCAGAAGCGCATTTCAGGGTATGCACCTTGCCTAAACAAAGGCACAGCCCCATCCAAAGGCACGTGCCTGGTTTGCCTTGCACCTCATCCAGGTTCATGCCTTCTTAAAATTGTCTTTTATTTGTGGATTCTTTCGTGTCTTAGACCTTTGTAGTGGTTCATCAACTTCTAAACTCCTCTTTAGTGTTGTTTGTATACTAGTAATGGTCTATTAACTTATAAAATAAGCAAAAACAAAGACCTTTCAAATACTTAAAGACTTAGTTTTTGCAAATAGGCTCTTAAACAACAAAATTTCCACTTAAGAAGTAACAATAATAAAGCTAACATGATATGTCCAGAACATGAGTATGAAATAAATGCAAATGCCAAGATGGATGAGTAGTAAAACTACAAAGGACAGGGTCAAAAATGAAGTGATTCAAAGGAACCTAGGAACAGCTCCAATAGGTGACAAAAATATTATATGTTATTAATTTTAGATATTGTATTCCATTAATAAATTGAACTAAAGATGATCAAAACATTATATATTATTAATAAAATGAACTAAAAGTGACTTTGATGTTGTGTATTGTCAATCAAATGAATAGAAAATAACTTCAATGAAACATGACAACCAACTTCAGTGATAGATACATATAAATTTTGTATGTACATAAAAACACATTTAAATACTATTTGGATAGGAGATACATCAGAATGGATAGGGGTGGATCCATATCCAATCCAATTATAACTAGATCAAATTTGGATCAGTGTTTTAAAAGGTGTGCAAGGCATACACCTGAAGGCGCCCTCAAAACATTTTGAGGCATATACCAGAAGTGTTGATACCCTCAGCTAGTATTGTGTGTATTCATTCTTCTTAATATAAAAGGTTTTTATATTAGCTTAGCAAGGGAGATTGGGGTGCATTTTAAATGGGTAAGGAGGTCAACAAATGGAATGGCTGACACTTTAGCTAAACAAGGAGTTACTAGGGAGGCTTTGTTTTGGGTTTGTTTGTAAGGTTCTTGTTCTGATGTTCCACCCATCACGTGGGTGGTAAAATTGTAATTTATATATATAAGGTTTTTATTAAAAATAAAGAAAAATGAGATCCTCCTTCCTCTTCTTCCTCCTCCCCCCTTCTCATTCTTCTTCCTCCTCGTCACCCTCCTCTTAAGGAGGGTAACACCTCCTTGTGTTTGGAAGGCTTACGCCTCACACCTCCAAGTAGTGAAATGCCTCGCGTCATGCCTCCACATTTTAAAACATTGATATTTTGGATAACCTTTAATCAGATTGGATTAGGATTTGGGCAGATGCACACCATTTGCACCCCTAGTATCCTTCTTGAGAGAGTGCAATTAACCTCAATCTTTAGTTTTGTTCCTTGGGGAACCCAACAAGTTCAAGGATTGATGCTAGATGAATGTTGAACAAAAATGTTTTTTTATGCTAACCTAGCTCAGTATTAAATTAAACGGATTATAGAAGTCAAGATTATCCACGGTTTGGATTTTAGGGACTATGGGGATGCTAAATGTACTTCCCGTCAGGGTGAACAAAATTCCTTTAAAGGTCATTTTCCACTAAATGACATAAGAGCTTATCCACCATAAGAAAAACACAAATCCAAATGGGTGTGTATAAAACAACCACATCATGAGAAAGGAATGTTTTGAAAACCAGATCAGACCACATGGTTGAACCAGGAAATTTGGAAACTGGCCAAGCTCTTGTTTCCTGGTTTCCAAACAGTTTTGATAATCAGGATAATCATACCAAGAGAATTGGGAACAGGATAGTTTTCTGGTTCAATCTCTAGTTCAGTTTTCAAAACAGTCAAAATGAAACTTTTTTCTTGAGAAAATAACAAGAATAAACAAAACCTTAATGGCAGATAGATTTTTTAATCCATCAATCAATTATAACCTGTAATTAGTTCTTTTTAACTCTTGAATCACTTGTTGGAGTTGACTGTGAGTGCGTGAAGTGTATACTATAGTTGGGAGCTTTGTTGCTGCAGACTGTGATGATGAAATATCTGATTGTTGGCTTCCCATAATCTGGCCTTTTTCTTCAAACTTTCCAGTGGAGAAAGCACCCAAACTTTTCCTCCATGCCAATGTAGCACACAGAAGACACAAGGTTTTTCCAGTTCCAGTAGGACTCTCCAGTAATGCATTACATTTCTAAAACAACAACAGGAAAATAGAAAAAAAAAATTATATTTTGCTATGGAATATGCAAAACAGCCAAAAGTATGTCATTTAAGCTTCTACAGAGGTTTAATACTGATTACGCAAGGATTCTCCAGTAACACATTACATTTGTAAAGCAGTGTTGCGAAAATTAGGGGAAAATATACATTTTTCTAATAACATTATGCAAAACACCCAAAAGGTGAAAAGTCATACAAGCTTCTATTGAGATGTAGACATTTAGTACTGGTTATGTCCAGGCTTTCTCCCACAAAGTAAAGCTTAAAAAGGATAAAAAAGATGGTAACCTTGGAAAAGAAGGCGAGTGATGTAACTGAAACTGTGTGCATTAAAACATCTAACACTGAATAAAAATAAGGGGAAAATTAGTTGGATATCATCACGAGGCGAGGCAATATATAGTAGATATCTTCAACCCATAGTTGTCAAGGCGACCCCTAGGCAACAAGGTGCCCTTTGAGGCTCACCTCGCCTAATCGCCTAGCAGTTTTCTACTTCCTACAATAAAATACTATTTTATTCATTCTTTTTTTATATCATAATTATAAAATAGACATTCTTAAACTAAAATAATCATTTTGTGTTTATATACTAATTTCTTTTTATTATTTTCTTATTTATTAGGGTTTAATCAATACAAACATTGCTAAATGCTGTATTGAACCCTCAAAGACGTAAAAACCTGAACCGATAAGGAAGAACTTAAAATCTTATCTAATCAGTCAGCACATTTTCCTTTTCCATATATTCTTCTTCTACTACTACTACTACCAATACTTTTTATTTTCTTCTTTTCCTATAACAAAAATAAGGGTTCAGCCCCTATATTTTTTGAGTTCTATTTTCCTTCTTTTTCTTCTCATAAATATGTTGATTTTCTATACTTTAATATGAACTTTATACTTTTCTTTTGAAAATTATGAATAATTATTAAAGAAATATGGTTATGGTACCTAGGGAACTACCCTAGTATCTATGTTTTTAACATAAAAAATCCATCGCCTAGGCAACAAGGCGCCCCCAAGGCGCCCCCCAATCGCCTAGCCTCGCCTTGGCGCCTTGAAAACTATGCTTCAATCAAATAGATATTAAATCATTTCCTTTTACTATCAAAACCAGTCTATTGTAGATGTAGCCAAAAACTTGAAAATATGATATCATTTTAAAATTTTCAATAAAGAATCTCATTCCCATTTATTTTATCTTGGGATTAGTGTGACTAATCCACTTTAAGTAATCAACTCATGCATTGCAAATGCTATAAAAGCCAATATAAATTAACTCCTATGTGATTCCAGAATGCCTCTGAATAGACATGCTCAATCAATTTGCTGAAATTCAACAATCAACGATGTTCCCAAAAACAGTCCAAACTTTTTCCGTGCTAAGAGGGAGCAACTTCTCTGCTTGCTAAGCATCCAAACCCAAACCATAATTTCAGAGAGAGAGGGGGGGATCTTAAATGAGGAGGACAACCTATGGGTGAAAGTTATCGAGAGAAAATAAATGAGGAGGGAAAATTTCTAGAATTGCAAAATTAAAAGGGGTATCTCATGGGCCTGGAGAGGTATTCTCCTGGCCAGAGATCTCATCAAGAAAGGCACTTGTTGACAAGTAGGAAATGGGAGGTCTATTAGCTTTTGGCATGATAATTGGGTTTATGATAGACCTCTAGCTGAAACCATTAACTGTGAGACTACAACAAATCATAACATTAAAGTCTCGGACATGATTGATCTTGGAAGAGAATGCTGGAATGAAGACAAAATAAAGGTTGTGGTCTCTAACCAAATTTGGCAAGATATTAAGACAATTTTTATTGATCCTAACTCTATGGAGGACAAAATTATTTTGGGGTGCAACCCTAAGGGAATTTTCTCTATAAAAACAACTTATTTGTTGAAGTGCTCTTCTATTCTTAACCCAAACAGTACCTTTAATTGGCTAGCTAATATTTCGAACATCAAATGCCCCCCAAAGATAATGTTATGGACGCATGCAAGCATAGGCAGCAGCACGCACAGCAGCGCGCACCACCCGGCAACAGCACTTGGGAGACGCACGCACCATCCGACAGCAGCACTAGGGAGGGGCCCACATGACAGCTCAACAGGGTGGGTCCACACTTATCTTGCCACAACAGCACTACTCGCCAACTCGCCGCCAGCTGCATTATCCCTCATCCCTTATCCTTAACTTATCTTATCTTCTTAGTAAGAGTTCTGTTTGCCACTAGAAGTAGGAGTCGTGTTACCATTAGAAGTAGGTAATTTATTTAGAAGTAGGAGTTTGAGTTTGATATGGATTACCCTAGCCTAGCCGAATCCAATAAGGAATCCCCTTTTGTAATCTCCTATTTAAGGAGCTATGATTTGGGAATAAAGTATTCAGTTTCCAGTCAAGAGAAGAGTGAGGAGAGTTCGGGTGGTCTCTTGGACAAATCACCCATTCGGTTTTCCACAATAGGGTCTGCACGCAAGGGAAGGCGCAAGGGGAAGCAAGAGGTTCTCCCCGTGGACCGACCCGTGACGAGATCCTACGCCCGGGCCCATAACATTCTGGTATCAGAGCCTACCGTCATGGGGGAACAGGAGCCGCTGTCTTCCAGGGTCCACGAGCTAGAGCATAGGCTCGCTGAAACCAGCTTGGAGATTCGTAAGGTCAAGGATGATGTCCGGGAGCTGCGACGCCTGCTGAAAGCGTTCCTCTCCAACAAAGAAAGAAGCTCTGAGGGAACCGCCACCACCAACAGTCGTCGTCCGGACTGGGCAGAGACGTCCAGCGAACAGAAGATCGCTGCCCCAACAGTCGTTGTTATTCCCAAGTATAGTCGGTTGGAATTTCCATCTTACAGTGGCACTAGAGACCCGTTAGGATGGCTGTATCGCTGCGAACAGTTCTTCCGTAACCAGCGTAATGATGACAAGGATAAAGTCAGTCTGGCCGCCTTCCACCTATCAGAAGAGGTGCAGCTCTGGTTCTATAGACTGGAGCAAGTAGAACCCAGTCTCAACTGGGGGCAGTTTAAATCATATTGTCTCCTCAGGTTCAGACCACCGTTGACAACCAACCCACTGAGCGAGTTAATCAACCTCAAGCAAACTAGAACCGTGGCAGAATACCAACGCCAGTTCCAAACCCTTCTCGCTAGAGCAACCTCGGTTCGCACAAATCAACAAGTCGACATGTTCACCGCGGGGCTAGCAGAACCCCTAAGAGTGGACGTGGAGATGCAACACCCTTCCAACCTGGTCACAGCCATGAACCTAGCACGCGCCTTCGAACGCAAACTACAACTCAACCACAGAACCTTCAGTATGGGGCGGCCTCCATCAGCATGGGCATCCCCAGAACCACTTGGAATGGCTCCATATCCAGCAGCCAGCCAAGAACGGAAGCCACAGACAAGCACCAATTCCAGATCAGCATCCAGTGTGGGGAGCAACGTCGGTACACCCCCTATTAAGCACTTGTCCAGGGCTGAGATGGCAGAACGCAGGGCGAGGGGGCAATGTTTTAATTGCGATGAACTCTACTCAACAGAGCACAAGTGCAAGTGACTTTTCTGCCTCCTAGTGAAACAAGAGGAAGATGATGATGAACCCCTTTCATTGGAACCCGATCCAGGAGGGCAAAGTCATTCCACCTATCCGGAATTCCTTCGATGGTGTTTCCCGACGCCCATCCTGAATTCGAGCTTGAAGACAAGCTCGTAGTCCAAGAGGGGAGTGATGTTATGGACGCACGCAAGCATAGGCAGCAGCACGCACAACAACGCGCACCACCCAGCAGTAGCACTTAGGAGGCACACGCACCATCCGACAGCAGCACTAGGGAGGGGCCCACACGACAGCTCTGCTCGCCAACTCGCCGCCAACTGCATTATCCCTCATCCCTTATCCTTATCTTATCTTATCTTCTTAGTAAGAGTTCTGTTTGCCACTAGAAGTAGGAGTCGCGCTACCATTAGAAGTAGGTAATTTATTTAGAAGTAGGAGTTTGAGTTTGATATGGATTACCCTAGCCTGGCTGAATCCAAAAAGGAATCCCCTTTTGTAATCTCCTATTTAAGGAGTTGTGGTTTGGGAATAAAGTATTCAGTTTCCAGTCAAGAGAAGAGTGAGGAGAGTTCAGGTGGTCTCTTGGACAAATCACCCATTCGGTTTTCCACAATAGGGTCTGCACGCAAGGGAAGGCACAAGGGGAAGCAAGAGGTTCTCCCCGTGGACCGACCCGTGACGAGATCCTACGCCCGGGCCCATAACAAATAAAGACTTTTATCTTTTTCCTTCTCAACAATAGACTTCCTACTAAAAGCCATATAAGGAAAAGAGGCGATAACATCGATGGCTCTTGTAGCTTTTGTGGGGATGAGAAGGATACTGATCATATTTTAAGAATTGTGCCCACACAAAGCAAATTTGGCTTACCTTAAACACTCCTCTGGAGGGCCCAAATGAAAACAAAATTTTTCTTTGGACTGTCTGGAAAAATAGGAACTTGAAAACTTTCAATAATGTTTCAACTCCCATTCCAATTATTTTGGAACAGGCTCTCGATATGTTTATGGAGATTCTTGGTGGGAGCAAGGATACAAACATTGCCCGAATTGGCAAAGTGTGTAAACCAATTATTTGGAGTGCTCCAAAATTTGGCACTATTAAAATAAATTTCGATGCCTCTCGTAATAGTGATGGAAAATGTTCTATGTGCGGTATTGTCCATGACCATCTCAGTCGGGTGCTAGCGGTTAAAGCATATAAACTTGGCACTTGTACGGTTGATGCCTTGATGGTACAGGTGCCAAGTTAATATGCTTTAACCGCTAGCACACAACAAACTACAGGGAGTATTCTATTATAATTGAGGGTGATTCATTCTTGGTCAACTCGTGCCTCAACAAAAAGGAGGAAGTTCCATGAAATTTGAAAGGCGTCATCTCTAGCTGCTTGAGGGAGTTCTGTTCGAGGGAGGTCTTCGGTACCAGCACATATTCAGAGAAGCTAACCAGGCAGCAGATTGGCTTACTCGTGAAGCTCTTTCTTCTTCTTCCCCTTCCCTTCTTCTTATTTGTTTTACTGATTGTTGGGGACGTACTACCCCCCCCACCTAATTGTAAATAGTACACTTCTTTTCTTTTCAGAGAGAGACCTTATAAATAACTGAACTAATCTGTTCAACATTAGATTTGGATAAACTCTCTTATTGCCAGTTTCTCGAATTCGTTATCTATTCAAACTATGTCACTTATAGCAGAAATATCCTCAAGTTACTCTAAGAACCAACTACAAAATTCATACGCCTTTCTTCAATCAAAAACAAAACAAAACAAAAGGGAAACGTAGATTACGTTTTTTTATCCAGAAAAAACTTACATCTTGCAGTGACTGTATGACTTTCTCCATATAAACCAATTGGCAATCGTACGCCTCGAACGGAAAATCGACATCGATCCCCCTGATCTTGTAGATTGGCATTGTTTTCCACTGTGAACGTTCTGAGGAGAACAAAATTTCGTCAGAGGAGGAAAAACAATTATGGCTTTTCAAAAACCCTAAAAATTAACGAATGCCTTCAAAGCTCGGCATGGCACGCGTTTCCCGCCATTGAGGGCATTTTTGTAATGCAAACTATGAAGGAGGGACTCTGTGCAATGTGCTCCAAAACGAATTAGAAGACCAACCGTTACTGCCTTACTGGCCTACTGGGCCGTGTCTAATTTGGGAGTTGGGACCAGAGACCGAATCAACCCCCCACAAAACTGCCGTGTATTGAAAATATCTCCGCCGTGTACTGAGAATATCTCCTCATGATGACAATATCATTCTGGATATATATAAAACGATGAAGATATGAAAAAATTATATACATAAAGATATTTAGATTTTCAAATATGCTTTTTAAGCTTACTTAGGCGTTGTTTGGCATTGGTGCCATGTAGGCACCATACTAGAGAAACCAGTGTTGGAAGCATTGCCCTTTTGTTTGGTACAGTTTCTTATAAAAAACTTGCTTCCAAATGCTTTGGGAATCAGGAAAGTGTGATTTGAAACAACACCAAATTTGATGTTTTCTGAGAAAACAATGTATTGCTGCCAATAATGCAATGAAGTGACATCATGTGGACGTTGAATAATAAGATCAATATTGAAAATGTTGTTGTTAACATTAGTACCGAACAAAATCATGTATTATTTTTCAAAAAAACGCATATGTAGCAGCATTGCTTGCAAACAAAAAATAAGCATTATTTTCTTAGAATAAAGGGAATGCCATTCAAGTAAAAATGAGAATGGCCATCCCCTCAAATGGGAGGATGTCATTCCAAATAAGCGTATCGTCACTTGGTTGAGAGGATTGAATATCCCATTTTAAATTCAAGAAGCCAATTATTTTGAATTCAATTCGATATCTAATGGATTATTAGAAAGGCTAACTAAATTCAAATTCGACTATATATTCAAATTCAACCAATTAGTTTGAATTTCTGAATCTGAACGAAGTCCAATTAAATTTTTATCATAATATCCTTCATCAAATAAAGAAAGCCTATAATTTTATTAGAAATAAATAAAGGGTATTTAGGTCATCTTGTATGTATATAACAGGATTCGTTTAATAACAGGTGAAGATGCTGAACTGAAAAGCATATTGCTTTATCTTTTAATGAAAGAAGATTTTAAAGAGGCCGCGGGCTCCTTAGTGACTGAAACATAAGTTAGATACATTACATCATTATACCTTTAAATTTTATATTATTAACTTATTTTATTGAATAAAAGACAATGCAATGTGTCTTCAATTTAGCAATTTCTGTCATTATCAAATGGTCCCTTAGGCTGCCTTTGGAAACAATGCAAATGGAGTATAAATCCCGGTTTAAGATAAATTTGCACTATGGTTCATTTTTACCTGTGTTTAGCAACATTACATTTATGCATTGACAAATGACAGACCAATACATATTTACATTGATGATAACAAGTAAAAATACATCAATAAAAAAAAAGTAAAATTGCATTCAATTGAACTTCTGATAAAAAAAAAGCATATGTTTTATTGGAATTCATGTTTGCATCTGATGAATGATTTGACCCAATCTATGAAACGGCAACACGTGGACACTAACCCGACGTAAGCGACAACTCAGCATTGTGGCCTGGTACAGCTAAGTAACGGGCCCATAAAGCAGCTCGCCACGATGCAAGCTCCGGGTTCCCCGAGCTACTCCCAAAGGGATATTCCGAGGCAACTTCAGCTCGCCAGCTAAGAAAACCAGCTCGCCCGAACTCCCAAGCAGACAAGTCATCCCGAGGACTAATTCTACTAAGGGTACTCCCGAAGTATTCCGATTTCGCTACAAAGTAGCTCGGGAGTGGGTCGCACGAGCATTCCACAGGAAGCTTCTATCTGACAGGCCGTACCAATAAGACTACACCATATCCCTTACTGACGGTGCAGTCACTGTCCTTTTGACAGTCTGCGCCCACGTATCTCAGTAGGCGGAGGTGTGCCTGTCACTTTGGAGACGTGTCACTCGCCCGGGTAAGGAGTATGTCACAACGGCCACCTGCGCAGCCCTGGCAGGTAACGGCTGTGGCAGGGGGTCAGTGGCGGTTATGTCTGATCTCCCTAGGGAGCGCCCCTATAAAAGCCCTCAGGGCAGAGGAGAAACTTATTATTGAAACCTAAAATCTCTCGACTACAGGAAAACTGCGCGACCTCCACTCTTAGCCTTCGTTTTTCCCTTTACTTTTCATACACAATACTAACTTAAGCATCGGAGTATTCCCACTGGATAAATCCCCAATAATCATTCATTTCATCTTCTAACGTGCCGTTCGTTGCCAGCAAGGAGCCAGTCAGCTGTCAGATAGGAATGCTTGGATCGTGCTACATCAGCATCTATTACAACTAAAAGTCTAATTGATAAGAAAGTAAATTTGATAGTGCAAAACTAATCCAACTTTGCAAAATATATGAACCGTTTTACAAACGCGACCTTAATATTGTAATCGGTTTAGTTATTTATTGAATCAAACGAGGACATATTTGAATTCATTTGGATAAGCTAAATGGTTTAATTTCCATACCTGAATCACAAATTCACAATTATCGCATTCAAATTATCAGGATTAATATATATAGAAAGAGAAGTTATTTAGCACAAAAACGGTTGGTTACACAGTCATAAACATCGGAGAAACAAATAAAATCTAACTTAAAGTTCTTGAAATTTGAGTTCGAATTGGTTTTATATGATGTCCGAGGTTGCCAACCTATCTACAGCACTGTCTGCTTGTTGAAGGACATGCACGTACTTGGTGTTTAGATTACTTCGACAGCAGATTTCATTGCATCCCTTGACGAAGTTGGAGATATTCTATGAGGGTTTCAATCTGCCAAAAAGCGCATTGATTATTAAACTTGAGTCTCGTTCTATGGCGTATTTGAGGTGCGGGCTTCAATAAATGACTATAATGTTTTGTTGAGAAAATAAATATTGGCATTGCATCCACACCAACAGTAAAGAAATGCATTAAATCACATGCCCGATGTAAAAGGCACCACATTGATACCTCATGATCTCATCCACACTGAACACCCCCAAGCCCCACAGTGAACGTATCTTCCATATAATTGAAAAGGCCTAAACTATCGATTGGCATCTAGTGATGAAATGTACATGACCCACTCAGAATACATTTTACCAAATAAAGCTAATTTTAATCGACAAGTGACCAACAAAATAGATCTAGAGCTTTCTACACAAAAAGAAAAAGCCTCCTAGTACTCAAACGAAAAAGCCCCAGCCCCCCAAGTATTGAAAAGTCCTTTCCTCCAACAGCAACAACAAATATTCACTCATTTCCATCTACTTCTACACCTGTCCAGGGCCGGGTAGTCTGATCACCCGGCCGTTAAAGGTCGTGTTTGGTCATAATTGTAGGTCCACGGGATTGGGTTTGAGCCTAGATAGGGCTACCAATATTGACCTAACCCATTTGACCAACCCAATTCACCCACCTGGAACTCACCCATACCCACCCAATCTATTGGTGGGTCAATATGGATCGAGTAACCCATTAGGGTTAGTGGAAAAAGGTTAGGGTGGGTTGGGTCGAGGGTACCCATTAGGGTTAAGATGGGTTGGGTCAGTCAATTTTATCTGTATTCGCCAAATCTCAAAAAGTAGAAGTTGTAGTGATTTGAACTCAAGCCTCCTAATATGCCATCTCATTATACTTCCAAACTACTATGCCACATTTCATTTTGAAAATAAAAGTGAAATAAAGTAGATTTTATTAACTTTTGTGTTCACATGCAATTTTATAAACTAATTTTATGAAAATGACTTTTATGCAAGCACTTTTATAAAAATATTTTTGCATGGAAATGCTTTTACAAAAGTACTTTTATGAAAGCATAAAAACACTTTTATAAAAGTACTTTTACATGAAAGCACTTTTACAAATGAACTTTTACATGAAAATGCTTTTATAAAGTACTTTTACAGAAACATTTTTATGAAAGCATAAAAGCACTTTTATAAAAGTACATTTACAGAAGTACTTTTATAAAAGCGTAAAAATACTTTTATAAAAGTGCTTCTATGAAAGTACTTTTATGAAAGTACTTATGTGGAAGTACTTTTATAAAAATACTTATGTGAGCACTTTTATAAAAGTTACACATTTTTTTTATGTTTTACAAAAAGTACTTTTATAAAAGCACTCTTATGAAAGCAGAAAAGCATGTGAAAGTACTTTTACGAAAGCACTTTTATAGAAGTACTTTTGTATAAGTACTTTTACAAAAGCACTATAAAAGTTATGCATTTTTTTTTGTATTTTTTGCATTGTTTTGTATTTTGTTTTTTGCATTTTCTACAAATTTTTGTGCTTTTTTTTGTGTTTTCCATGCAGTTCCTACAAGTTTATAGTTTTTTTTGCATATTTTTTGCAAAAAATCTGAAATTTTAGTATTTTTTGTAATTTTTGGTACTTTTTGTATTATCTATAATTTTTTTTTTGTTTTTTTTGCCATATTTATCCAATTTTCTGCATTTATCTACAACTTTTGCATTTTCGGGCATATGGGTTGACCTAACTCGTTTTTGTTACGGGACAGTCTTGAAAGAGATTATTCTCTCAAAATTTATTATTTTGCATATACGGGTCATCCCAACCCATTTTTGTATTTATAAGTAAGGGTAGATGGGTTAGTATGGGTGATAATGGTTAAAGGTCAATATAGATGGGCCAAGTGGGTCAATATGGGTGTGTTGGGGTTAGGGTGGGTTATGACCTTTTAACAAGGATTGATGATTGGTCATGGTGGGTTAGTGGGTCAATATGGGTGGATTGGTATTCAATCCTACCTGATAAAGGAAAATTTGGCCCGACCTCTTTATTATGAGACACGTGGCAGAAACGACAGCTCAGCAAAAGGGGTCAAGCCTAGGCGGCAACAAGGGCACACTCCGCCGAACTAACCCACCATGTAACAGCTCGGGGTAGACTTCGCCCAACTGCGCCTTGTAACAGCTCGGGATAGACTTTGCCGAACTACCATCTTGTAACAGCTCGGGGTAGACTTCGCCGAACTGCCACCTTGTAACAGCTCGGGGTAGACTTCGCCGAACTGCCACCTTGTAACAGCTCGGGGTAGACTTCGCCGAACTGACCGCCTTGTAACAGCTCGGGATAGACTTCGCCAACTACCACCTTGTAACAGCTCGGGGTAGACTTCGCCGAACTGCCACCTTGTAACAGCTAGGGACACACTTCACCAAACTGACCCACCTTGTTACAGTTCAGGATACCTCCGAGCTCAAGACCACCTCGCTCAGCACTTCGCATCATCTTCTAGGCACCAAAGCCAAACAAGTCGTACCATGCCTGGCACCAGGGAATTTCGTGCCCGAGGGCGCCACGCCTGACTGACTTGGGATCTGACGTTTTGGCAGCAGCACTCTAAACGGCCACCTGCCACCGCCACTGACGCCGCCATCTCCAGTTAGACGGTTAGGCAGTGACGGTTCTGTCTCAGCAGAAGGGACGACAGCCGAGTTGACAAGCGCCAGAGTAATCATACCCGATCTGACAATGGGGCATCGACCTCCTCGGGCCATTCCCACCAGCAGCAGGCGGGCGAAAATTCTTAGTTGTTGCGGTAGATTATTTTACGAAGTGGATAGAAGCCGAACCTCTGGCAACTGTTACGGCCCGAAACATACAGAACTTCTTTTGGAAGAACATAGTATGTCGCTTCGGATTACCTCGGATTCTAATTTCCGACAACGGCAAACAGTTCGAGGATATCAAGTTCCAAGAGTGGTGCCAGGACATTGGGATTCGGCAAAATTTCACGTCAGTCGCGCACCCACAGGCAAACGGTCAGACGGAAGTAATGAACAGAGCCATCCTGCGCGGATTGAAAGCACGTATGTATCGAGCTAAGGGATTGTGGGCCGAAGAGCTACCAAGTGTCTTATGGGCTCACCGAACGACCGAAAAAGTAGCCACGGGAGAAACCCCCTTCAACCGCACCTACGGCACTGAAGCGGTGATCCCGGCGGAAATTGAAATACCAACGTTGCGATTAAAAACATACGACGATCGGACAAACGGAGACGAGTTACGCACCAACCTCGACCTACTGGACGAGGTAAGGGACCTCGCCCACATCCGAACAGCGGCATACCAGCAGCAGGTAGCCCGCTACTACAATAGCAGAGTAAAGCGACGAAGCTTCCGAGTCGGCGACCTAGTCCTCCAGAAAATTATGGTGCCCGAACCCAGCGTCGGCAAGCTTGGACCTAATTGGGAAGGTCCCTATAAAGTAAAAACAGCGCTCGAGGGCGCATATGAACTCGAAACCTTGGAAGGCAAACGAGTACCCCGAACGTGGAACATCGTGAACTTGAGGCGATACTACCTATAAACCACCTAGCGAAGTGGACGAAGTCAGGCCGTGCCACAAGGCAAGCCGAGGAACTTCAGCACATTATCAGCTCGGCAAAAAATCAGTTCGCGGCATAAAAGACCACGGAAATCTAAAAACCCGGCAAAGAAACAGCTCGGGGAAGATGTGCAAGGGGAAAAAGACTCCATTGCAAGAAACAATACATTGGAAAAAAAAAAATTTACATGCCCAGAGCTACTTCTTCGCCATCGGAAGGCACTTCAACAACACCCGAAGGCCCTACCTCTCCTTCAGAGTCCGGCTCGCCATCGGCAGCATTGGCCATCTCCTGAGTTATGCGCGAAGTGGTTATGGCACTTACATCGAGGTCGGGGTATGTATTCCGGATCATCCACCGGCTCAACTTGAACCCCCTCCTGTAAGAATCCACCATCAGATCGTCAAAACGCGGGGAGGCAATATAGTCTTCAACTGCCTTCTTTTTGGCATCTTCAATGCCTTGGGAGAAAATTTGTGTTCTCTCCCTAATGTCCTCCTGAAGATACTCGACTTGATGCTGCAAATCCAACTTCAAGTCCGCCATGTGCTTGACAACTACCCCCATGGCCTCGGCGTCACGCTGAGACCTCGCCTGTCTGGCCATCGCGACGCGAGCAGCCTTTTCAGCAGCGTAAGCAGCCGCCTCAGCAGCCCGGGTATTTGCCTCTGCAGCACGGAAGGCTTCTTCAGCCGCATGAGCAACAGCCTCAGCAGCTCGCGCCTGTCGTGAGCTCCTCTCCACTTGGGCAGCCAAGGCATGAATTGAAGAATTCACCTACCAAAAGAAACAAGTGAGCAAATAACAGCAGAAGCAACAGAATAAAAAAGGAAGACGGAATCTCACTTACCACCATGGCATGTGTTATGGCGTGGCAAGCGACCTGATTCAAGGGAAGATCGGTCCACGCCGCGACCTCCTCGGGGAAAGTAGCATCCCTACTCTTTTGAAGAGCGTAGTTCGGCATCAACACGCTCCTAAACTCCCCTTGAGCTCCCGAGCCTATGGGCCCAGCCCGCGTATGAGCAGACCCGGAGTGAGGAGCACTTGAGTACGCAGGAGCGCCCGTATGAGTGGTTTCAGCGAAAGGCGCCCCGGCAGTCTCGTGCACCGGTGGAATCACTTCGGGCTCCCTGGGCAGATCCTCTGTCGTATGGTCTGGGGCTTGGGGCTCCTCATCCAGGGGCAGCTCGGTACGAGTTCACTTGGCGACCCGCTTCCTCCTCTTCATACCTTGGAACAAACGCCCGCCGCGAGTTGTCTCCGCATCCATCACACCTGCAGAACGAGTTCGACATCAGAAAAAATGAAGGAACAGAGCAAGCAAGAAACCGCATAGCCAGAAACCTACCCGAACTCAGGCCGGCTGCAAAAAGCTTAGCCTCCGTTAAGTAGTGGTGGCACTTTAAGCCTTGCCATGCCCACTGCCGGAGACCCTTCACTGTCTCTTTATCAAGAGTTACGCCCGAGTCGGGAGCGGCCTCACCCCACCCGGTCTGAAAGGGCCATCCTTGTGCACTTCGCACGCCGAAATAGTCCCGCTTCCACGCCGGGACCTTGTTAGGGAGATCGTGCAGAAGCTTAAAACCCCGACGAGGAGTAAGGTAATACGCCCGTCTCCCCCCAGGAAGAGGACCCGCCTGTCTCTTGAGCATCAAGATAGAGGAGAATATCTCTAAATCCAAGGGGAAATTCTGCTCGCAAAAAAGGGAAATCGTCCCCACCAGGTTCCGAATAGAGTTCGGATGAAGCTGGCCAATGGTGACACCGAAGTGGTTTATGACTTCGACGATGAGGGGTTGGAAAGGAAGTCGCAACCCTGCGGCGAGCTGCTCTCGAAAAATCACGATCTCGTCGGGACCGTGTTCCCAAGGAAAGCTACCCGAATGAATGAAATATGTGTACCCCCCAGGAAGATTGTAGGACTGAAGTTTGGATTGAAGCCCCTTAGGCGTCATGGTCGAAGGACCAAACCTGTCTAGCATCCGACCTCGGCGGGAGGTAGAGGCCAAACTGCCCGAAACAACTCGGCCCACTAGTTCATAGTCTTCAAGCTCCACCTCGGGGTCACTGAGGCAGTCTGGGGACACGGCTCGGTTGGTGGAACCTACGTCGGCCCTACTCGAAGAATCGTCTGAGCTATCAAAGCTAGACATTGGGGAAAAGATAGGTTCAAGAAAGTACTCACCGGAAAGTTTGAAGAACAAGCTAAAGAATCGTGAATACTGTATAACCAGCTTTGACGCGAACTGGAAGAGAGACGCGAATTGGAAGGTTGGACGCGAACTCGATAGACAACCGCAGAAGTGACAAACCAACCGGGGTCCCCCACTATTTATAGCTACAGTAACCAAGATTCGACCGTGCAGACTGAAGACGATCCGACGGCCCACGTTCTTACCAACCGCGCAACCCTTAAAGTCGAGACGTGATTGGCGCACGTCTGTCCAAAAAAAGCGAAACGTCAGCATGTCTTTTTGAAATCGACGTCGCTTTGACACGCGTCTCTTCGAATCTGACGCGCCGCACGTCTCCCTGACAGTCGACGGCGTACGTACAGCAGTGGCGTGCCTTTTTGAAATGACCCGCTGTCACATCCCAGCGGCGCGAGTTGGTTTGAAATTTAAAACGCACGGTCACAACCACCAGCGTTTTTGAGTAAGGCACGTTTCCAGCCTTCTCGAAAACCGAAAAAACCCTAGCAAAAGCGTCTCGTACAGTGAAGGTTTGAAGGATGGGACAAATCTACAACCACCTCGTGAAAACTCCCCGCACCATGGCAAGGCCCTCGGAGCAAGGAGTGGGGGGCAATTGATAAAGGAAAATTTGGCCCGACCTCTTTATTATGAGACACGTGGCAGAAACGACAGCTCGGTAAAAGGGGTCAAGCCTAGGCAGCAACAAGGGCACACTCCGCCGAACTAACCCACCTTGTAACAGTTCGGGGTAGACTTCGCCCAACTGCGCCTTGTAACAGCTCGGGATAGACTTCGCCGAACTACCATCTTGTAACAGCTCGGGGTAGACTTCGTCGAACTGCCAACTTGTAACAGCTCGGGGTAGACTTCGCCGAACTGACCGCCTTGTAACAGCTCGGGATAGACTTCGCCGAACTACCACCTTGTTACAGCTCGGGGTAGACTTCGCCGAACTGCCACCTTGTAACAGCTCGGGACACACTTCGCCGAACTGACCCACCTTGTTACAATTCAGGATACCTCCGAGCTCAAGACCACCTCGCTCAGCACTTCGCATCATCTTCTAGGCACCAAAGCCAAACAAGTCGTACCATGCCTGACACCAGGGAATTTCGTGCCCGAGGGCGCCACGCCTGACTGACTTGGGATCTGACGTTTTGGCAGCAGCACTCTAAACGGCCACCTGCCATCGCCACTGACGCCGCCATCTCCAGTTAGACGGTTAGGCAGTGACGATTCTATCTCAGCAGAAGGGACGACAGCCGAGTTGACAAGCGCCAGAGTAATCATACCCGATCTGACAAGGGCCTCGGGACGAGTACGCGAAGCGACTATAAGAGCCCCCTGCCCCTCGATAAGAGAGGTATGCAAAAACTTTGCGCTATCTGGTATTACCTTGCTTTTGAAAAGATTCTAACTTGAGCTTCGGAGCCTCTACACCGGATTCCCCCCGGAGCTTTCCCATCTCTCCCGTTTCAGGATCCATGCTACCTCGTTCGAAAGCAAGGCAGCGGACAGCTAAGACCAGCCGGATCGCGCTCCATCACTACCCAACCCACCCATTTACACCCTAGGCCAAAAGTATTGGGCCCGACTTTTTTTTGGGGGGGGGTTGGGCTCAGGCTTTTTCAAAAAAGCCCAACCCCAACCTAAGCCAGAAATGATACTATATATTAAATCATAAAAATATATATTTTATTTAATAAAAAATATATATACAATACTTTTTCTTTGTTATTCTTCTCTTCTTCTTTTTTTCAAGTAATAGTGGAATGTTTATTATTTTTGAGTTTTAAAGGTTTTTAATATAAATAATTTTTTATTGAATAAAAAATATTTTTTTTTTGTTTTCAAAATTTTAACGAGGCTCAAGCTCGGGCCCTAGCTTCAAACATTATACGAGGATCGGGTTTGAACTCAAGACCTAAGCCCGATGGTCAAATCAGGTCAGGTTCAAGCCTGAATGTATTATATTGATAAATAGACAAAACCCAACCCATGAACAAATCTATCTACTTGCACCTTTCTTCGTGTTATGATCCTTTTGGTGGACACAACAATCCTGGAGTCATTCTTTTCCTAGGCAGTTTAAAGAAACACCATCCCAATATGCGATTTCTATTCAAAAGAACAAAAGCAAGTCTGTGTTTTTCCGCAACTTAGAAACAAGAAAAAACAATTCACACTAGGAAAACACCCCGTTAGTCCTTGGGGAACCACAAGACAATAACAAAATATCTGCCTTCCATGAAACCAATAGATTTAGCTTTGTTTTTTTTTTTTTTTTTATATACATAAGTTAGATTTAGCTTTGTTATGGCTGCGTTTGGTTTAATTTATTCTGTTTCATATCTTAATTTACTTCATTTGTAATACAATCAAATAAATTTTGAAACAAAAATAAATCAGAATTTACACTCAAATGCAAAATTATTTGCATTGCAACAAAACACAGCCTATAGTACAAAATCAAGTAAAACCAAAAGGATGCCAAATGTGTATACATATGTTCGAAGTATCATTTCTATCATTAACATTTCCTCAATAATCATCATCATCAATTGTTCTCAATACCCTTCATTTCATTTGCTCAAATTCCCTCAAAAGTTTTCACCTTCAGAATCAGAAATTATGAGAGGTTCTAGGGCAGTGTTACGGAAGGACAACTGACCCAGCCGATTTATAGGATCTAGATTGCTCTGAGTCTCTAAGTTAAGATCAGTAGTGTTGCCTGCTTTCCTCTTGCTCCGACGCAGCCCCACAACCTCTTCAGCAGAGAGGCCATTCCATCTCTCGGAATGCTTCCTGATGCGGTTCCTGTGGGTAATATTGTTATTTTGCTTTCCGTGGGAGCTTCCGTCAGAGTCAACATCAGCACCAGAAGCAGTCTTGCTGTCATAATCACCACCATATTTATCATCAACATTAGTTCCTGCAGACTTAACATCACTATCGTTGCTTTTCATAGGACCACTTCTTTGGACAGAGTAGTCTAAGTAAGCATCTTGGTGTAAACTCTCAGAAGAAGAAATACCGCTTCTGCCTTTGCTCTTGTTATATTTTCTGCCAAGCTTTTGCTCCTGAGTTCTCTTCTTGATCCTATTTCACATTTGAGACGGAAATTTAATAAAGATAAGGCACCAAAATATTGTGCCTCACAAAAACTAAACTCCCCCAATGAAAAAAACAGTAGCGAGGAAAGTTGAAGGCAAGTAGTTAGGAAATCACTCACATTGTCGGTTGTATAGCTTCGTGAATAGATTGGTCATACTCATCTGTAGAGCAACCAATTTAAAATGGAAAACATATAAACAAAAAACTTTCTTCCGAAAAGCAACAGGAAAATTAGAAAGAAAACCAGATTTGCATTGCCAAATCATCCCCCCCCCCCTCTCTCTCTTATTTCTCCTTTTAGCACTATATTCTTGTTTTGAAAACAGGTACAACTATTCATTATTATTAACCGTGTTTTATTTTTTGACAAAATGTTATCATCAACTGTGCTAAAAGTTAAAACGAGTAGGAGTCAGTGTGCACCCAGTAGGTGCAAAATGTATACTATGGGTTACATTCTCTTTACTCATTATAATGTTTGTCATTTAGGCTCCGTTTGGTTTGTGGGAAGATTTGGGTGGAATGGGAAAAGATGGGATAGTGTAAAATTTATCTTTTCATTGGTTGGTTTATATGGGAAAATAGTAGGAAAAGTACCAAGAGAGATGGGAGTGCGGAGAAAGCAGGATTAAAGAAAGAGGGAAATTCAAAGGGGTGAAGAAAACGGCGATCAGAGAAAGAAGCAGATCGCCACGACCTGGTTCTCTTGCCACCGCACTGGTGAAGAAAATGGTGAAGGATTGTGCCACGGCCGCCTCCTCTGTTCGAACAGGGAAGGCAATGATCAGTATCTGGTTCATTGCCGTCGTCGCTGGTCGCTGTTGTCGCCGCTGTCGAAAGGAAGGGGGTCTGTTCGCCGTCGCCACTGGTCCATGGTAAGGAGACTCTTCATCACCGGCTCATCACCTTACTCCTGTGTTGAAGAAGAAGAAGGTACATCCCCTTCCTTATTAATCAAAAAATAAGGCACATCCCCTTCCTCAAGCGAATGATTTTCTCAAGTTTTCCCACTGGGGTCGCACTGTTTGGGTGCAACCCCAATAACACAATTTTGGGATCCCGCATCCCACCTTTTTCTCATCCCATCCCCCTCTTTCCCTCAAAACAAATAAGAGAAAAATGAATTTTTTTGGAATATTCCCTATTTCTCATCCTCATCCCGCAAACCAAACAGAGCCTTAGTTTCTACAGCCCATAATAAACAACACAACTTAGACCTATTTTCCCTTGTATTCTGTTCTATAATTGTCATGCTAATCTCCCTATGCTAGTTATGTTTAAGAAATGTCAAAATTACGCAAGTTAAAGGCCTTCTGGTCTATTTCCAGCATATATAAATCTTTTTAGCCACTAAAATTGATTATCATTTAGAGGTTCAGCATTAGGTAGCTCACTTGTGATGTAGGACCAGCTAATTTGATACAAAACAATGTCGGACCACCAGCTCCAATACCAAATTGATGTAGGACCAAAAAGTCTAAGAATGAATTAGAAGGGTAATGATGAGTTACGAAGGATTAAACCTCTTACAGAAAGGTTTTGGTTCAAACCCCTGCAACTACAATTGTTGTGGAACCATAGAAAAATAAAAAAACAAAAAAACAAAACAAAGTGTAGGGATGGAATTTTATATTGAAACTTTATAGAGATGTTTAGGACAAATTGTCATGCAGGGTAATTTAATTCAAAGGCATTCTAAGCATGTTTTCCACAATAAAAAAAATGATGGGAAAAATAATTTTTATGAAAGACCTACATCTACCAGAATTCCACAAACCAAAGCTTAAATGGAGCTTTGGGATGAAAATTGGTAGGATCAAAAACTTATGAGAGGCAACAAGAAACAAGGACAAATAGAGATAGTTTGGGCATAAAAGGACAAAAGCTTTTGGAACATAAAATTCTGATATTTGATATAAACAAAAGAAAAGTGTACCTGGATCATTTTAAATTCTTTAGAGATCTTGAGTGAACTTTTTTTTTATGAAAAAAATGTGGGTTGTTGATGGATGTAACAGTTATTTGCATAACTAGATAGATTGGAGAGAGAGAGAGAGAGAGAGTAAACATGAAGCATAAAATCACTTTAAGGCTAACAGGAATCACTTAGTACAGCAACAATAAGCAAAATTTCACTGAAAATATCAATAGCCATGCTTTTGCATGGTACATATATAAGACACCATAGGGTGACCAATCCTACTAGAACCAAGGAAAACAGAAATTACAAAACTAAATATTGAAATTATAAGTGTAACAATACTGCCAAATCAAAATATTAAGTCAAACCTCACCAACAGCATGTAAAATAACAAAAATACTCCTGAACTATTCAATTCAGTCTTAATCTCAACTATTTGGGGTTGGATACAGGAACCCTTTCCTGCCCTTGTGCTCTATCAAGAACCAAAAGAATACGCCTACCATCTAAAAGTATAAAGATAGATTAAAGTTAAGAATATTCCAGTTTTCACTTGTTTGTGCTCACATCAACCTAATGATGCACCAACTAGTTAGTGATGACTTCCCTGCTGTGAGTTGCACACAAACAGAACTAAAGCTTCTTTCATCTTCCCATATTGATCCGCACAAGCACATCATACTGATTCAAGTATTATTCATTCGAACTGTTTGGTAATATAAAAAGAGCCATAAATGAGGCCACTTGCATCTCAAATTCTACCTAACATTGAAACACCTTCCAAAGAATGAAAACTAGAAAACCAACTGCTACAATCATGTCCCTGGAGCCAAATATGGGTATTTTATCCTTGTAAACTTAAAATCAATTCCAAATTGGGTCAAAAACCTATTCTGGAATTTTCCTAGGTTAAATACTAGCTTTTCCAATCAATTAAGCGTTGTCTACACAACTATTAGTATTAGCTCATAGATTTATATTATACTTCACACGTTTTGATGGTGGAAACTCTTTCAAACTATCTTCTCCAATGGATGTAGGTTCACTACCAATATATTGTGTATGTTTGTTCTTTCTCATTCCTTGGTTTTCTATTTTTATTTCACACTACTCCCAACCCTTATGTTTGTCATAACAAACCTCCTCCCTTATTTGTAGAATATTCAATCTTCAGAAGGTTTTTAACCATCAAACATATAATTATGTGTAAATGTCCATGATTCCAAGCCTTACCACTTAAATTGCTTCACTAGATCATTTCCTTTTTCTGTATAGGTACTTCACTGCAACACATTAAAAAAGTTTTGAAATAGTAATGACAAATGGTGCTGCAGCATAACCACCCAAAAGAGAATTGGAGGAGATGCACTTCAGTGGTGATTTTCCACAGAAACAAAAAGTAGAAAGAATGATATAAGTGGAGTTCAACATAAACAAAGACTAGCCAACCAAAGGTCGAAATCAAATAACATCACTTGCATAGAGAGAAGTGTGTCTCACTTCACCTCCAATTTTCAAAAGCAAGTCCCTTCATTCTGGTGGAAATTTGTGGAATAAAGATACTCAAAGCTGATCATATCAGAAATGCTCTTATACATGTTTCATAGACATAATGCCACTTCTATAATAGTAAAAACTTGGGATGGCAGGCATTAGAATGTGGGTTCAAGTCTGAAAGCAGCTTGCACCCAAAAAAAAGGTTTTGGCAAGGCCTGCAAACACATGGATAATGCCTAATTGCATTGCATCAGTCAGTTATGGAACTTGGGCTGGTCCATGGAATATCTTGCAGAATTGGACCAGTTACTTGCAGCAAGCAGCTGAGGATATCCTCTTACTTATCTGAGGAAAATAAACAGACAATGGAAAGTATTGGGAGGAAAAAAAAAGGATCATACCATACGTATAACTAACAGGCTTACGATCACGAAGCGAATGACTATGCCCTATCCCACAAGAATCTAGAAAACCATTCAGAAGCATTGCCTGTCTTTGTTGTCGTTTCAGTGCTCTTTCTTTCTTCTGTTGCAAGACAAAATGTAAATACAACAAATACAACAACTTGTGATAATCAAATTAAGTTCCACTTCTCATGACATCACAACAAAAAATTCATACTTTGCAGCAAGCATGCTAAAAAATAACCTTTTTAAGTGCCTCAAGTGCAGGTATTATTTCATTTCGGACAATATCGCCAACTGCAGCTTCCACCATGCTTTTGGGAGAACAGAGCTTATCCTGCCAATACCAGAGTACAAAAAAGTGAACAAATCTTCCTTGATATATGCACATTTAAATAATATGGCATTCCTGGATATATGTATATATAAACAATATGGCCTTACTGATAAGTCACGAAATTCCTCAAGATTGGTTGCAAGTGTTTCCCATTGAAAAGTTATTGTTGGCTGTGTTAACTGTCTCTTCCCATTCAAGCTCGGCTTAAATTCAACTCTTCTTACTTCCTTGTATAACCTATGACCAATAACTGAATCCCCATCATACCTAACAAATAACAAGGAATAATCACCATTGAGTATGCTGCTATGATCCAAAATCAGCCAAAAGACACTCAATATTACCAGTAAGTAGTTCCATTTCCATCTCCTCCAATTTTATCTTTACGGAAAGTTGAAAGCTCGGTTCCATCTTTTACCGCATCATTAATATAAGATAGCATATCAACTTGCTGCAAATAAATAAAAGGGTTAACTAGCAATAGCAATAAAGAAACACTATGGCCTTTTAACCTAAGAAAAACAACAAGCATCAACTTTAATTATTTTATGTAATAGACAAAGGATATGCTGAAAACACAAGAGAATATACAGGATCTTCTATCAAAGGAAGAGTGCTTTAAGTATAGTTAACTTACAAAAGCACGGATTTCACAAAGTGCTTTTAGGATTAGTAACCGATTTGTTGGGTCGATCTCTTTGTATCTAGATATCTCTTCTCTGTACAATATAAAGCACCAGAATGCCAGTCTGACTCTAAATTGCAGCCTAAAGTGACAAGTGGATTAAAAGGACTTAATAAATAAATAAATAAATAAAAGATAAGTTCTCTATCCATACCCATGGGCAGGAGTGAGTGGAATCTCCCCGTCAGCTACCTAAAGTATAACAGCATTATTAGGTTTTCAAATGCCCCTACTTAAAAAGAGGGAAGAGAAAGTATGCATGGTAAATGGTATAGCATTAAGGTTTTAGAATAACCTACCCATGGCCACCAGATGGCAAGCTTCTTACAAAGTACGGTCACCCACATGTCAGAATCAGTCAAGTTTTTGCTAACCGGTGGTATTCCCTGGTTATCATCCAGATTATGTCATTCAAAGAAATGGCCAAGAATAAAAGCAATTCTGTCAAGACTGGATCTGCTACTAACATGCTACCCACAAGACACTACAACCAAAAATCTCAAACATTGTTATGTTGTCATTCATGGGGTCGTACATTAGATGTGCATCTGTAGCATCATGTGGATAGCGTTTTGGGGAAAGCAGATCTGGACTCAATTCAGTCATTCATCAGAAAAGTAATACAGAGGAGTCAGTATTATTATAAAACAGATAATCATCAAATAAATATAGTTAACAATATTCAGAACTAATGTAGGTTCTTCATTAGCATACCATCTCCATCATTTCAGCTTAACCCATAAGAAAAGTTAGACCTTTTATCCATACAATTGGAATTGGGTGGATAAATGCAGAACTACTTTAGGGTGTAACAATGATGCATACTAATAATACCGAGTGGAATTTCTATGAGATTGGTCCAGTGTGATTTTAAGATGGAGAGCACATTAAGCAATTACCTAGATGATGATGTTGACTAACGTGCTCTCCATCTTAAAATCACTAGCCTTAATGAGGAAATTATGATGAAAAGAACAAGATTATTCCACCATTTCAACAAAGCCAACAAGATTCCATGAAAGAGTGATATAATGCAATTTGAAGATTATAAAGCTAAAAGGAATGAAGGTCACAAAAAAAAGGAGTGGTGAATGCTTTGTGGATAGGCTGCAAATGAATTGAACTAAAATTCGCATTCGATGTATCAGATTCAGGTATCTATTTTAGTCATAATAAGATCGGATTGTATTATAAAATATAATATTTTATTGATCAGATGATATTAACATATTACTAGAATCCAATCCAATCCTATTATAAGTAAGCATGTATAAAAGACTCTTTTTAAACTTTTAATTTAAAATTCATTAGGATTAAGTGAGGTTTGGGATTTAAACAAACCCTTTCTTTTATGAATAAGATTTACACAACTTATTTCTCTATTTATAATGTATATTTTCTTGTTTTATATATACCTTTGTATAAGTATGCTACCTGTATACAGATTTATTGAGCTTTGAATCAAACCATGTATCCAAATATCTAATTGGGTTGAGATCAAATTTGGATTTCACAGATTCATATCAAATCATATTTGGATATACCCTTATCCAAATTCAATCAATCCAATCACAGCTCTATTTGGCTATTCGTCCATGGAAGAGTTGTAATGGGGTTCAGTTCCTCACTTCCTTGGGGTAGTTAGTCATGATTATGTTTTGGATGTTCTGATTATGGTTTTGTTGTATCACCTCAGCACCACTTTTAACATTTTGATTATGGTTTTGTTTTCCACACAAGCAGCTTAACGCTTTTACCTCCATTCTTGCTTTTATAATCAATTTTTTCAGCCACTTGTCAAAAAAAAACGTAAAATTAATAAGATAATGCCTGTTTGGTGTTAATAAGTGTGATTAAGATAAGACCCTGAGGAACAATTAGAAAGAAAGGAATCCACACAACACAGGAGTAGCACTAACAGGTAACGAGCCAATATTAAACTGAGATGGTTCAGCCATGTGCAAGGGAAACCAACCAGACCAGTAGGAGTGGTAAGGAGGAATCCAACAAAGACGAAAATTTGTATCTTCTAAAGAAGGCATAAAGATCCAAGTTCCAACATACTATCATAGCAAGGTAAAATAATAAACAATATGTGTTTAGCCAGCCATTGATGAAACTCATTCTAGTGTTCAGGATACAGGGCTAAAGGAAGCCTACTTGTTGGGAAAAGTTTTGGTCTTGCAGGAACTCAGACGAAATGTTAAGAAAACCACACAGTACAGTTTGTACTGATTATATTGATAAAACATAACTGATCAAGACATATACATGGATAAACAAACAAACTATCACCTCCCACTTAAAATGTCTTCCACAGTTAATACAAGCCTACTTGTTGGAACAAAATTTAGACTTGCGCTAACTTTGAGAGAGATTTTAAGATAAGTACACAGATTTTACTGAATATATTGATAAAAATATAGATGAACAAACACATTCACGACCACAGATATAAGAATCAAAGATGAAGTAAGGGAGGAAAAAATAAAACTAAATAATGCCTTTAAAAGTGAAATGTGGAGCTCAGCGAGAGCATTGTTGGGCGTAATAAGGGCCGTCTCGATCTCTTCCGCAGAAATCTCCAACTTGCTTCCAATAATAGGCTGAAAAACCTGCATAAGGATAGAGCAGCCATCAAAGTAATGAAACAGATCATCAAGCCATCCAAAAAAAATATGAAATTCGTCAGTGAGAAGGAGAAGAGGGAGGTAGAGACAGACAGACAGACAGACAGGCAGAGATGTTACATGCAAGAAGTTAAGAACGGAAGCTAACTCCCATCGTTCCCTTAGCCGAACCCGAGCTAGTTGTGCTTCGGCTGAAAGTGAGACAGAAACCACCGATGGCTTTTTACCAGTCACCTTTTCAACATAACCTTCCTCTACAAGTATCTTACGAGACACTGGTCTCCCTCTCCCACGCTTTTCGGCCATGTCGAAACATGAAACTCCTATGCGCGGGAAATGAACAGCCTGGTCTTTACGTTGCAAGAAAAAAGCAAGCTTGGAATAGAAGTGGGAGGAGAAAGAGGATTGCACGTTATTCCACGAACAAAATCACTGTGAAGCAGATACGACTGATGTGAAAGAGATGATGATCAAGCCGCGAATCTAATTTCAGACGACTCTCCCGCCGCCGCTTGAATTTAATCATCTTTGACCATAACTATTTTCTATAGGGTTAGTTTCGGAATTTAATTTCTATTTTTCCTACGTGCCCGTTATAAGTGCCAGCCCGAGCCCGATAACCCGATACGCCAGCGGTTCACGGAATGCTTCTAATGGCATCGTGCAGGCTAGTCGGGGTTTTCTACCAAAACAGTACAGCTTTTAATGGGATGCGTGAGGCCGTTGTAAGGCGCCTTGTGTGACTGTGCAGGGAATATCTCACGTAAACAATACGGAAAATCACACTGTAGCCCACTTCATAATTCTGAATTCCGTTATATACTTACAACCATGGTTTTCAAAACTGGATCCGGACAGTCGGAAAAACCGGGAACCAATCAGCTGATCAGTTCCGTTCTTCTCCAAAATCGGGATTTTTCAAAAAATCGTTGATTTTGGTCAGTAAATCGCTGACTCGGGCGATTAACCATTCGATCATTTTGACTATTTTTTATTTTTTATATTTTTTTATTTTTTCAGAACAGGACCAGTAACTGGAGCCCTGACCGGGTTCAATCTCCGAATTGATTTTAAAAACCATGCCTACAACAATTCAAAATATTAAACACCCCTACCCTAAATATCAATACCCACTTGTCTATTGGCATCAATTACAAATTCACACCTACCCCAATTATATGGTGGGGCTAAGAATTTTGACATGAATTAAAGTCATTTTCCCTAAATAATAACACATAATTATGAAAAATGTTGCCAATGCACAATGGGATGTGTCCATAGGATCATTGTGAGGCGCCATATGTGAAGAACAGATCTGGCCTCTTTACTATATACCATGGATAGAAAAATAGCATCATTGCACGGATCTCGAATTTCCTATGTGCTATCCACACCAAGCCACATGACACTATAGCTGTACATTAACAATATGTCCCTATTTACATATCGTCATTTATGGGGTAAAAATCCAGATTGCATTGTGCCACCTCTCTGTCTCTCTTCGTGTGATCATGGGCCTCATGGCCCATATAGAGGCTCAACAGCTTTGATCAGGTTTGTTAACATAGCCCATATGAAATAAAGGTCCAACTAATCTATTATGTATTGGGCCGAGTTAATTTTGTGTCCAAGTCTATAATTGTCGGTGATAAATGTTTCTAATATACGATCAGAATGTTCTATGAGGTGCCGATGTAAATTCCTATATTGAGACCCATCTTAAAACCCGTTATGGGTCTTGAAACCTGTTGTGTATGAGATGTGTAGTATCATATAATGTGAGTAGGGTGTTAGGAATGTATTTTGTTGGCAGTAAATTTCAACAGACTAATTTAGCGGGTTAAATGTCAGGGAGGCCCATGGTTTCCCAGTTGTAAGATCTAGGCTGGTTCCAATTCGATAAATTTGGATTTGGGCATCAAAAAATGAATTGGTTTTTGGCATTTTTTGCCATTATTAATGGGACCACTATGTTATCGAATTAAATTGGGTGAATTTCAAATCCGATCCATTAAAAAGTCCAATGACTCTAATCTCATTAGTGACCCATGTACTCTCTCTGATTTCATATATATTTTCTATCTTTAGCAAAGAAACTGCTTTAACGTGCTTCTTTTATTCCAAACTCCACATTTATTGAACTTTATTTATGTTGATTTCATCATTTTTTATACTATATTACTTAAACCTCACCTAAATCTAATGACAATTGCTAAGACATTTAATAAAGTACAATAATTGCATTCAACTCTTTGATGTAGTTGCAAGTATACCCCTTTTGTTAGAATCTCCTCACAAGAGTATGAAAATGTCCAAAATTACTACAGAGGCTATTTTATATATTAAAAAAAAAAACAAGAGTTTAAAGTTGTAACTTTATCATTAAGCGAAGGTGATTTTGGAAAATCAAATTTGAAGAAGGGATTGAAAGGGTTTGGGGTGACGATTGATATAAAGAGAAAATGATAGAAGATAAACAGTAAAAAATAATTGTATAGGTATTTTAAACATTTTTCATCTCTCTTATTAGCATGGTTTTCAAAACTGGAGGAAAACTGGGAATCGGTCAAGTGATCAATTTCGATTTTCCCTAAAATCGGAATTTTGTCCAAAATCATTGATTTTGGTCAACAAACCGCTGATCCAGGTGATTAACCGTTCAAACCATTTGAATAGTTTGAAACTTTTTATTTATTTATTTATTTTATCAAAATGGTCGACCGTTTGATTTAAACGATCGAACTAACCGAACCCTTTGCCAATTCGGTTTCCGAATCGTTTTTAAAAACCATGCTTGTTAGACATGATTCCTGAAAATGATTATAATTGCCACACACATCATAAACCTCATGAGAGGACCCAGAAATTTACACTTTCTATCAATACCGTTGGTGGGGGTGGAGGGGATTTCTATACATTTACCTAGATATTTGGATCACTAAAGTTGAACCTCCAAAATAATCAACTAATTGAGAAAAATAAAAATATTCTGCAAATGCTTCAATTAGTATAATCCCTCAAGTGGAATTGTATAGGAAAAACTAGCGATATGGCACACAAAACTTGCAACGAAGAAATTAAGGGAGAAGTTTGCTTGCATGGAAACGTCATGAATATTCCAAGAAATTAAGGGAGAAGTTTGCTTGCATGGAATTGTATAGGAAAAACTAGCGATATGGCACACAATAAGAATATTCTCTTTGAACTGTCAATGAGTGGGCAAGTACCCAGACAGTTTGGCATTTTTAAGCTTTACACACCTCTCTTTCAATTTCAATTTTCTCACATCCATTATTGCTTTTATGAGACAAAAGTGTCATTGGTATGTCGTTAGTCTATCGTTCATGCGATTTTGTGAGGGTAGTTAAATGTTAATGTTGTGTTCAGTTTTTCATTGGTTAGTGAGTTTTTCGCTTGAAATGATATTTTTCTTAAGGCTGAGTTTTGAAACGAATCAACAATGCAAAAGGAGTGTAAATTTGGACGCAGGGTAAATTTGTATTTTGGTTTATTTTCCACTGTGTTTGGCAATATCATATTTATGTATTGACAAATGACAGATCAATGTATATTTATATTGACAATAAGATTGTGTTTGGTTGTAATACATATGCAAATATGTACACTACATATTTACCCATTTTTCAGTTCATGAATGTAAACACAATTTACATTTTAAATTGTTTTTTTGCATTCATCTTGTTTGTTTGAAACCGGTGCAAAAGTGTGGGCTTATCATTAAATGCTCAAATGCATTAATTTTGGTCAAAAAGTTAATTATCAAAATAACATAAAATAATATCCAAAAAATAGATACATTAATGTTATCTTATCAGAGTACAAAAGTGTCAGAAAATACAATTTTGCTTTTATAATCATTATTTTTTTTACGTTTCAAATAAATGCGAACATGGGTACATAAATACACTGGTTTGGCATTTGTATTGCCAACAAGCAAAGCCTAAGGTTCAGTTTGAAAAGAGTACAAATGCAAATATGTAGAGCGTAAATACAAACAAAATAATATAAATTATAAGGTTTTGCACTTTACATATTTACAATTGTACTCCTTCCAAACTCAGCCTTAAGATGTAAAAGTACATTAATAAAAAAATAAGTAAATTTGCATTCAAGTGGGCTTTAAAAAAAAAACATATGCTTTATTGGAATTCATGTTTACATCCATTCTAATTAAAAATATGTTTGATAAAAAGTTAAATTTGTCAATGCAAAACTAACCCAATTTTATAATTTATATGAACCGTTTTACACTCTATATATTTGCATTCACACTTATTTTCATCGTTTCCAAACGCAGCCTTACGATTTTACATTCATTTGATGGCACTTCTTGACATCATGCACCATTTTTAGATGCCTTGCAAGAGGACACTCCCTCAAGCGGAGCCTTAATTTAAGTTGTCTTTTATTTTATTTTAGTTTTATTGTTTTTTCTTATGCCTTTATGTTACTTTTAGTGTCCGGGTAGTTGTTTAGTCTATGTGTCGGTTTCTTATAATCTAAGCATTATTTAATTAAAGTTAGCATTATATTAAAAAAACACGGTGTATGGTCTTTTTGATGTATCAGATCCATATCAATGACACGTGGATAATATAATAGATCATCCCACCGTGTGGTAAAAATCAATATGACCTCTTTGGATATAGATTAATTGAAATTAACAACGTGAGTGATAAAACAAGGTTTTAACCATGGTTTTCAAAATCGGACTGATTGGACGATTGGACCAAAAAATTTGGAAATTGATCAAGTGATCAATTTTAATTTTCCTTAAAATCGTAAATTTGTCCAAAATTATTGATTTGGTCATCAAACCACTAACCCAGGTAGTCAATTGTTCGAACTGTTTGAATAGTTTTGACATTTTTTTTTTGTCAAAATAGATTGACCATTCGATTCAAACAATATGACCATTCAACCCAATAACCAGACCCCTGACCGGTTGGGTCTCCGGGTCATTTTTTAAAATCATGGTCTTAACCATTCAATTTTGGTTTCCAAGAAATTGATTACTTCTCTCAATTACCAATGCTTCAAATTCAATAACTGAGAGTTGAAGATTCCACTTATGAAGATGCGAAGTACTGCTTAACCATCCCATCCCAGGTGAGAAGCAAATACTTGGTTTAGTTTATATCGACCTTATGGATTGTGAGACAAAGACACATAGTGTTCTCTTCATCTAAACCCAAGAGTATTAAAAAAGGGGTTATTCACAATCTATTTGGTTTCCTTTTTGTTACGAAACGTGTGACCACCCCCTTATAAAACAAAAGCATGATCGTCTTTTAACACTAGTTCGTGCACTGCATGGTACTCTTGTAGTTTTATCTAAGATTTGTTGCTTTACTTGGAGGGAAGTAAAACGCTGAATGGTTAAAACATACAAAATTTTCATGTTTGGGTGGGAATGATGTTGATTGCTCAGTACCATTTCCATGTCACACTAATTATCTGGGATTTAATATTTTTCAAGGCGATCTCCATGTAATAAAGGTCAAATAAAAAATTTATTTGTATGTTGAAAATGCTTGTAACTCTGTATAAGGGACATTAACTCATGTTCTTTTTTTTATATTTTTGTAGAGATTAGTAAAAGTTTATTTTCTTAGGTATCACTTACTTGGGAAAATGATACCCATCTTCTAGGTGGATAAATTACTTTCCCACCAAGGGAAAAATTGCCAACACTTTGATATAACATAAACACCACTTTTAATATTGGATTTTTATGACTAAATGGTAATTGATTTATTTACATGGAAAATGAAATTAAATAACTTGGGTAAATGCACTTACTCATATAAATAACCTACCAAAAAGTGAATGGAACCTGAATTCCAAGTTTCTTTAATTCAAAAAATGCATAACTTTTTTTTTTATTTTTTTAATATCCACATAAAAAAATAAATCCTCTATATGAAAAAGGCAACACCAAACAATTTGTTGCAACCTGATCATCTTAATTACTAAACTTATTTTGCCATTTAAGCATCAGATTTAATAACTCAATAAAGCTATCTCAATAGATTTTTTTTACTACAATAAACGTAGTATTAGAAGTCACGGCAACATAGTTTATTAGTATCAGTAGTGCTACGTAAAGCAAGTGGATAGGTTTTAGTGCATCTCAAAAAAGTTTTTTTAGTGTTAAAATATAACGGATAATTTATTCGGAGAAGTACTAACATGTCCAATGCAAGTTTTTGAATTTCCACTATAGAGCTATAAACATTTAAAATGTCAAAAACCCCTATTCTATACACCAATGCATGCTAAGGGAGTTTATGGGTCGGGTTAGGTCAATTGTAGGCCATTTGCTCAATCGACTCGCCCTAGTCAGTTTGATAATTAACTAACCCGAAACCAATCGATTATAAGGGAAAACCAATCCAAACATGAATGTTGGTTTTTCGGTTTGGTCAAGCCATTTTGGGATGGTCAATTGGTCATCCAGTGTGATTTATTGATTTTCAATATATTTTTTTCCTATTTTGTATATGATTCTTGTTGGCTCATTTGTTTCATTGCCTATTTGAGCCAAGCACCATCTTTTTCTATGTATAGGCTGTTGAGTGCTATGCCTATACTACACCAAACCCAAAGATAGTTGCCATTTTTGTATAAGTCTCTTCAACTTCAAGACTTTTACAAAAAAGTAATGAATGAAGGGGAAGCCCAATTGTCTCCAATTTCAAGACTAACATAAAAAAAACAATAATTAAAGTGGAGTTCAACTTTCTATAATTGTAAAAGGTATTGTGTAAAGTCTTAGAAGTGGAGAGAGTCCCATTGTTTCTATACCAAAACCAGAAGTATCAAACTTCTATTATCCATAGTTGGGTCAGTTTGGGTTGATTTCGGTTTTTAGACTGAAAAAACCAAAACCAACCTGACAAGTAGGGTTGCTTATATTTATAAATCGAGGCCGACCAAAAGTTTTGAAAAACCAACCAGATCGGATCGGTTTGGTTCTTCTTGTGACACCACTAATGCTCGCCCATGAATTTGCATCAATTTCAAACTGGCACCCACCCCAACTGTACTTTGGGCCTAAAAACACTGACCCTAGGCTACACCGTCATTCTCCCTAATTTATCATTACTTGTACATGTGCATAGCATGTACCTTTATAGTTTACACCGGTGCATTAAAAAAATAAGAATTTTCTCATAAATTTTGTGGATGAAAAATGTTTTAGAATTGTCATTATAAAACATGTTAGAGTAAAATCAAACAAACAGGACTACAATATCCACACGACTCCAATGGGAAATCAACATTAACAATTATTCTTTGAAGTAATGTCCAATATATTTATTATTCAAATAAAAAATTGTAAATCCTACCATTAGAACTTGCTTGGGAAGAGTGCAAAATGCCAGTTTAGTTTTGTTGGTATTTGATAAAAATGCATTTTTATGTTGAAAATGACAGCAAATGGGATTCTAGCTAGTTGGAACTCGTGTGATACATGAGATTTTTTAATATAATTACAAATTAGAGCCAATGGGCTTTTAAAGAGCCCTAAATACTTATAAACACCTTACCACAAAATCTCATCATAGATATCTCCCATTTGACCCTTCATCAGACTAAGGTTTTAATTTGGCATATCTCATTGGTAAAGACATTAATTTCTCAAATGCCTTTACCATTTATGGACCAATCAAACCCCATCAAATGGTCAAAGAAACCATTATCCTTGGAAACCTCATTGTCACCACCTGATTTTTGCTCCATTTACTGTCAAAACCACAATTTACCCTAAACAACTGATCAAACTATTTCAATCCTTCTTAAGTACCTAAAAATCCCTAAACACCATCATCAAACCTAGAACCTCCTAAAATATCTACAATTGAAATTTCAATCCAAGATTCTCTGGCGTTTATTCTTTTATCAAACCAATACTCTCTTTCGTCAGCTTGAAGCATCCACAACCCAAATCTCCTTGATCTTAATACATCTGAATCAATTAGACCATACAATTGAACCCAATACACATAAAAAACATCTACCCCTAAATTTTCATCATAAAACTCCCTCATTTGCCCCATCATCAAACAAATATTCCATTATGGATGCTTTTGATAACCTAATATTTATGTGATTTTGACCCTCCAACATCAATCAGATGTTTCCATAAGATCCTACACACCCTTAAAGCTCTACCCATGAAAATTCAGCCCAAAATGCCTTTATTTGACACTCCATTACACCAAGATTCCATTTTAAAGCTTTATATTGACTATATCAAGTCCTTTTCGAATATGCTCGATCTCAGCAAAATTGAACCAATCTGACCATATATACCAATCAAACCATAATGCTTAAGAACACCACCCTACCAAATATCAACAAAAAAATTCAATCATTTTCTCGTTCATCACACTATGATTATGTTTCAAAGTTAATAAATTAACAGAATCACAACCCTTATAAATAAACCTAATCCAAGCATATTTAGCCCAATTTAACCCTACCAATCAATTCAAAATGCCTAAAAACCCACCATGTAGAATTCCAGTAAAAAAATGCACTTGTTTGCCCTCCATATAAAAAGATTCCATTTTGGTTAATTTCATTGGTCCGTACGTGCAAACCGATGTATATACTAAAATCCATCTCCACCTTTAATTTTTTTAACCCAAAATACCCACCATTAGAATTTTGTGTTGGCCTTCTTAGACCCAAATTGACTAAAATACCCCTCGAGCTTACCAAAATATCTACAACAAATAAATAAATAACATAATTAATTATAGCTTTTTTAATGATTTTTTTTGTTATTAATTCTGGTATTTATTTATGTATTCAATTAATAAACAATATTTATGAAAATACTTTGAATGAAGTGATGGTATTTTGTTATAATTAATTAGCGATTCATTAATTAACAATATTTGTAGTAATTATAGTATTTATTTAAGTGTTTTTAAATATTGAAAGTGTTTTTTGTAACAGTATTTTTTATTAGTGATGGTTATTAATTAAATAAATATTGTAATTAATTAATAAATATTGTTAAATAATGTATTGCTAATACTAATAATTAATTAAGTAAATTAATAATTAAACAAATATCATAAAATAATGTTAATTAATTAAATAAATTAAACAATTCATTACATGAGAGGGAGAAGGGAGTGATGAAGTGCTTCATGAGGGAGCAAGAAATCACAAAATGTAGAGTGTTTGAGAGTTCTCGGTTGGGGTAAGGGGGAAAGCTCAGGCTATGACGTGGCAAGTTTATACTTTATTATATATATAGATATATAATGGAACTTTTCTATTAAATAACAAAACAACAATAGATTTACACGTAAATAATGAAAATATATTCATCACAAAAATACAATAAATATAAATATATAAAAAACATAAAATAAGATTTTAAATTATTATTAGTAAATATGAAATTTATAAAATTATTTTCTATAATTATTAATTGATATATGTTAAATAATGCTTTTATTATTAGTACATTAATAATTGCAATTATTTTTCTATTGTTTAATATCTATCAAAAACAATTTTTTGAAAGCTATTACCTATTTTTGTTATTTGAAAGCTTCAATACCTTTAAATTATTTAATATACTTTTCATTATTTCAATAATGTTTAAAAAAATTAAGTTATTTATATTTTATATTCTTATTCTCAAACATTATTAAACATATTATAATTATTTTTGTGTTTTTGATAAAATTTTTAAGGTTATTACATAATTTCTTAATTTTATCTATTTTATTTGTTTTTAAAAAATACTTAAAGTATGATTTAGTTATTAATTTTTTAATACCTAAAATATTTAAAATAAGGTATTTAAAATATTATTTATCTACTTAAATAATATCGCTATTTAGTTATTTCAATATTACTTATTTATTAAATTTCATAATCCATAAAATTATAAGTTATACTATTAATACATAATTTTGTAAAACATAAAATTATTATTAATTCAAATATTACAAATCTATTACAACAATTTTTTACTTTTAATAAAATTTTGAAGTTTATTATTATTTGAATTTAATAACTCATAAAATTATAATTTATTTTGTTAGTACACAATTTCGTTATAAGTTTCATAAAAGTATAAAATTATTAATAATATGAATTTTATTACATCAAATTTTTTTTTGTTTTTTAGTAAATATTTTAAAGTTATTACATGATTTTATTATAATATTTAAATAATTCTTAATTCTTTGAATTAAAACTTTCTTTTGATAGATATTGATCAAAGTGGGAGGTAGGAGAAATAGGAATTAGAGATAATTTAGGAGATAATTCTACTAAGTTATAAACAATTTAGGAGAAAAATAGAAATTATAGATAATTTTGGAGAAAGTGGGGGATAGTGGTGCTGCTTGGGTAGATTAAATTAGATTTTTATGGAGAGAGATCTTATGAATAGTTTTAGGAAGGGATATCCAAATGGGTAATGGGGAAAGCTGAGGTCATGGCGTAGCTTCATTCTACTTTATTATATTTATGGATTAATGCATATATTTTTTTTTTCAAAATGGGAGCATGGTATACATAATAAATAAAACATATGTTTTTTCTTTTCACTCAAATTGGTCAATGTGAAAATGATAATTTGTTCCGTAAGTTTATATTTATACCTAGTACAACTAAAAATTATTTGGGGAGAGTATCACCAAATACCAAAAAAAAAAAAAGCATTACAAAACAAAAATCAACTTTGCACTTTTATGAATAAGGGATGAATGTATTTGTACGATTTATTAAAAATATTTATATTTGTGTGGAACATTTTGCAATTGTACCCTTCTCAAATTTCTCAATTGGAGCTTTCGATTTATTTTTCTATATTTTTTTTCTTTCCCCCTATACTTAGGCTATATATATATTTTTTCAATTATATTTTCCTTTTATTATGTTATTTTTTCTTTACTTTCATTTATTGTTTTTTTTTTTTCGTTTTCCTTGTGTTAACGCGAGTCCGACTTCCCTATTTGAATAATCTTTACAGCCTTGCATTGAGAATATCTCCCTACTTATGTCCTTTACTTCATGGGTAGATATTTCCAATGTAAGGTTACAGGAGGCTATTGGAACGGTGTGAGCATGAACTCTGACCAAAGCCAAACTCTGAATTGGTTTGAAGTTCAAACAATTTTCACGAGGGACGACTGACGATGATAACAAGAGCGTTGATTGAATAGAATCTTCTAGCCTTCTAGGTAGGGGTTCGAGTAGAACTGGCCCACGGGCCCAGCCCAAATTCAGCACATTACCGTGATAGCATGTATCAGTATTCTTCCGTACGTCTATGTTGTTGTATTACCTGTCCACATTCACAGATCGGGAGCCCCAATATGCCATCTAGCGACGAGTAAGCATAGGAGGGCATACGCATGAGGATGACAACAACATTTTCATATTAAAGATCTTTCTAGAAACCTGGTATCTCGAGTCCTTTGGGACCATCGGCCGTAGAACTCCCCAAAGAAAGCATTTAAAAAAAAATAATAGGAAAATTTTATGATTAATCCAACTTTAAAATGTGACAATACAATATCCAAGTTTTCAAAATGTGACAATCCAGTATTTAATTTTTCAAAATGTTACCTATCATTAACTAGTCCCTTAATCGACTGTTGAGTAACATTTGAAAAGTAAAAAATGCTCTATGAATGTCATCTATTTCTCTTCATCAATCATTCAAACATTGAGAATAAAACAAACAGCCTCAAATTTTATATTATTCTAAATAGTCACCAACTTTTTTGAATAGAAAAGGCTATGATTTTAGACTATTCATTTTTTTTGTCAATGCTTAGATGGTTGATAAAGAGAATTATATGGCATTTGAAGGACATTTTTTACTTTTCAAATGTCACGTAATGACTAATTAACGGACTCATTAATGTCAATCACATTTTGAAAGTTTGCATATTGAATTGTCGCATTTTATAGTTAGGGGACCAAATTGTCACTCGAGCCAAATTACATCCCAAAATAATAATAATAATAAAGGCGTTGTACATCCTTCTATATGCTAGCTTTTTTTGGGGGGGGGGTAAAATACAAAGCATCCCCTAATTATAAAAAAATTCTTTATAGTTTTGTTTTAGCAAAAACCTCTTCTAAACTTTTAAATATCTCTACTAAAACCTCCCTTATTTAAGTGATTTAGATATAAACTAATGAAATTACGAAATTACCCCTGAATAATTGTCAAGGAGACAATAAAACCTTTCAAAATGTCAGAATTGCCCCTACCTTCCCTTCCTCTCACAATAAAAGGGAACAGTGTCAAATCCTTCCCCCGATCTCCTATTGACTGGTTTTTTCTCTTTGATTTCTTCTTCTTCCCCCCTTCTCTTTCTCTCTCTCTCCCCTCGATCCCCACTCTTCCATCAAGTTGATTGGGTTAGAGCAACTAAAGGCACTATTAATATTTGATGCATTCCTTTAAAAATTGTAATGTTTTGGTCTTCTCATCTTGCAAGGGTTTCACTATTGATGGAATCGCCACCATGTTTTTGTTATAGATACATTGGCCATTCCAAACCAAGTTGGGATCTCTTGGATTTGAGCATTGATTATTTGCATTAGGGCAAACAAGGGTGAATTCACATCTCCACCCCACAACGTCCCACAACACATCTCCACCATGTATTGAACACATCTCCCGGTGATGATATCGTCGGTTCTGATACTATCATTGGGGGATGTTCTCAATACATAATGGTGATGTGCTGTGGAACAATATGGGGTGGCCCCTTATGGGGCAGAGATGTGAACTCAACAAGGGCAACGGGGTGAACAACTTCTCTACAAAAAAGCTGGAGGACCTAATAAAATATTCAAAGGTGCCACTTGCTGTGAGTTAGGTTGAATGCCACCCTGTTTGGCAGCAACCTGCATTGCACAACTTGTGTGAATCAACCGGTGTTCATCTCTTAGTAAATTTTTGACTGGTTGATTTGGAGTTTGATAGATTGCCTAGTATAATCGACTAAGCTTCATAGAAATTCCTCACATGTACCGTTGGCCTAATGGCATTACCCAAAGATTCCTAGGGGATCAAAAGCAATGAAATTTACGCAAGAAAGGTACCCGAAGTCAATTCATGAGGCAAAATTTTTCCTAGATTTATTATTAAAATTCCAATTGTGTAACCAGAAGAAAAAAAGAAATGCTTGATTCATGATAGACAATAACTTTTCTAAACAATAACCTTCATCAGAATATCATTATGTGATGCAATTATGGTTCTCTGGATTGTTTGTAGTGAAGGATTCTTTTCTATCATCACAGCCATCGTGAAGAAGTTGAACGGTATAGTCCCTTTGGTTGCTCCAGCTCAATCGACTCAATGGAAGAGAGTGGGAACAGTAAAGAAGAAGTCACGCCGTTCCCTTCTATTGTGAGAGGAAGGGGAATTCCTACATTTTGAAATATTTTATGAATTTCTTGACAATTAATCAGGGGTAATTTCATAATTGTATAAATTATTCGTTGGATCATTGATACAGGTTTTTGTCGAGATATTTAAAAATTTAGGGGAGGTTTTTATTAAAGTAAAATTATAAGGGAGACGTTTTGTTAAAGTAAAATTACTAGAGAGATTCTTAAGACTTCAGGGGAGGTTTTGTAATTGACCCTTTAAATTTCATAAAAGCTTTCCAAGTCTCTGGAGGGTTCTAGAAAAAAAAACTAAATATTACATCTAGGTCCTCGCGCGTGCGGTGTGCGCATGATAGAACAGCCGATCCAGAAGACGCTCCCTTAATCTCAATAAAAAAAGATACCAGGAACTCTGCGAATCGCAAGGTATGTTCTGAAAAACCCTAGTTGCTCAATCTACACCCTCCCGGTCATCAGCTCTACAACGTGTAAGCCTTTTCCAGATCCGTGTTACAATTGTAACTGATGGTGTTTAGCTAGGTTTTAGCTCCATTGTTCATTTCTGTTGTCTTCGTTTGGTATAGAATCTTGTTTTTTCTGAATATCGTATCTATCCGTTTTTTGCTTTTACCTTTTTTAGTGGGAAATTGGTGTTCATGGTGCTCCGATGCAAGTGGATAATGTTGTTTATCTATAGATTCGTGCTTAGATCGTTGTTTTCCGAATGCATTTTTTTGGGCGGAAGTGGAAAATTTTTTTGTTACGTCTGAATGGAACTCTAATTTTACGATGATTATGTTGTCATTTCTGTATTTTCGTTGATGTCAATTCATGTCTTTTGCCCGTGTTGTTCAGATCGTTTTTTTATTCGCCGGAAGTAAGCCAATTTTATCACCCGCCCGTTAGTTACGGTGAAGATGAGTGTTGTCGGTTTCGATTTCGGTAATGAAAGCTGCATTGTTGCCGTTGCGCGGCAACGAGGGATAGATGTGGTTCTTAATGATGAATCGAAACGGGAGACCCCTGCTGTCGTCTGTTTCGGTGAGAAGCAGCGGTTCATTGGAACAGCTGGAGCTGCCTCAACTATGATGAACCCCAAAAACTCAATATCCCAGATAAAGCGATTGATTGGCCGTCAATTCTCTGATCCTGAACTTCAACAGGACCTTAAGGCCCTTCCTTTTACTGTCACTGAAGGGCCTGATGGGTATCCTCTAATCCATGCGCGATATCTAGAGGAATCTAGGGTTTTTACACCCACACAGCTTCTAGGAATGGTGCTCTCAGACTTGAAGAGCATAGCGGAGAAGAATCTGAATGCAGCAGTTGTGGATTGTTGTATCGGGATCCCAGTTTATTTCACGGATCTTCAAAGAAGAGCTGTCTTGGATGCAGCTACAATTGCTGGTTTGCATCCTCTCCGGTTGATTCACGAAACAACTGCCACAGCTTTAGCCTATGGGATTTACAAGACGGATTTACCTGAGAACGATCAATTAAATGTTGCTTTTGTTGACATTGGTCATGCAAGCATGCAAGTATGCATTGCAGGCTTCAAAAAAGGCCAGCTGAAAATCTTGTCTCATGCCTTTGATAGATCTCTTGGTGGCAGAGATTTTGACGAAGTTCTGTTCCAGCACTTTGCAGCGAAGTTCAAGGAAGAATACAAGATTGATGTGTTCCAGAATTCACGGGCTTCCCTTAGACTCCGTGCTGCTTGTGAGAAGTTAAAGAAGGTGCTTAGTGCAAATCCGGAAGCACCTTTGAATATTGAATGCTTAATGGATGAGAAAGATGTCAGGGGGTTCATCAAAAGAGAGGAATTTGAGAAGATCAGTGTTCCAATCTTGGAGCGTGTTAAAGGGCCTTTAGAGAAGGCGCTGTCAGAAGCTGGGCTCACTGCTGAGAACATCCATGCAGTTGAGGTTGTTGGTTCAGGTTCTCGTGTTCCAGCCATCATTAGGATATTGACTGAGGTCTTTGGAAAGGAACCTAGACGCACCATGAACGCTAGTGAGTGTGTAGCCCGAGGCTGTGCTCTTCAATGTGCTATTCTTAGTCCCACTTTTAAAGTGCGTGAGTTCCAGGTAAAAATTCCTCTTCTATACTACTACTTAAAGATGGTGGCATATGGGAATATACTTATTCTTACGCCAGAACTTCACAAAGTTCATTGTTATTATTATGACAAAGCAAACTGCTATTTTACATTCATACTTGTTATTTTGTTCAGACACTTTATTATTATTTTGTCGTTTTGTTTTTTCTTGTTTACTCATAGACCTACCTTGATTTATTGATAATCTTCTTTTTGCCCCTCTAAACAGGTAAATGAGAGTTTCCCTTTCCCAATTGCATTGTCTTGGAAGGGTTCAGCTCCAGATGCCCAGAATGGTGCAGTGGATCAACAACAGAGCACCATTGTCTTCCCAAAGGGAAATCCATTTCCTAGTGTCAAGGCTTTGACATTCTACAGGTCAGGCACATTCACGGTTGATGTCCATTATCCTGATGTGAGTGAATTAAAAGCGCCTGCGAAGATCAGTACCTATACGGTAAGCATATCCACCTGAAGTTTTCTGTTGTGAATCAATAACTGTTTTAACTTGGCTTCATATTTGTATGATATTTTGTTTTGAGCTTCCTAATTTTTTTTCTTTTTTAATTTTCAAAATGTATCCTTAACAGATTGGTCCATTCCAATCTGCAAAAGGTGAACGTGCAAAGCTGAAGGTGAAAATTCGCTTGAATCTTCATGGCATTGTATCTGTCGAGTCTGCAACCGTAAGTAATGCATATAATTGTGATTTAATTCTTGTCATAATTGTGATCTTTTTTTGTTTTATTAACTCCTTTTAATCTCCATTTCAGCTACTGGAAGAAGAAGAAGTTGAAGTTCCAGTTGTAAAGGAGCCACTTAAGGAAGCTGCAAAGATGGAAACTGATGAGGTCCCAAGTGATGCAGCCCCCACTGGTACTGGAGAAAATGATGTAAACATGCAAGATGCCAAGGATGCCACTAATGCTTCAGGGGTGGAAAACGGAGTTCCTGAGTCTGGAGACAAGCCTGTGCAGATGGAAACAGATGCAAAGGTTTGAAAAATCATGCATATCTTTTGATTGCTTTGTTATTATAAATGTTGTGTGTTTTCAAGGTTGTGTTTTCTGATTTTTCTTCTATGGAGCTTTTCCTAGTGTATTACTTGATCGTATGAATTCCATTTATGCATTTATGTTCTTTTTCTATATTATTTCCTTTCTTTCCATATGTGCTGGTATTTTTTGTCCTGGAGTGCACGGGCAACTTTTGAATCTTGTGATTTTTCAACATTTGCTCTTTGAGGTAGCAAAGTTTTTTTATTTCTTTGATATCCTCCCTATTTTTGTGTACATGGAATGATATTTTGTTTGATTGCTATTATTAATCTAGTCTGATATGCTCTAGTCGAAAGGGAGGGTGGTAAGTTCATTGTAATGTAAAAAAGTCAACTAATAGCAGTTGGAGCCTATCCACTCTTTTATGGGTGAGGTTCATATATATATATATATATTATAAGAATTGAAGTTTTCCCCAAGATTATAATCAAAAGAGTTTGGAGCATGATACTTTCTTTGACCTTTTGGGCCATTTGGTTTTAATATTTTGAGAACAGAAGATGTGAAATTGAAGCTATAGAAAGGATGGTGGCCATACGAATCATGTTTTGTCGTTAATAGCCTTTGTTTGATTGTAATGTTTGATATTTAGTATTTTGTATATTTTCATTATATTGTACATTGCCTTGGAGTGGGTGCTGATCCTTTTTGTAATTATTTTTGTCATATGATAATAAACTACAATACCTATCCATTTCAAGAAAAATGTTAACGTGTGGGTGTGTTGGGAGGGGGGAGGTTTAATAGCTCCAATAGTAGGGGTGACAAAAAATGGATAATGGGTCCAAAAGATTGCTATTGATGCTTACTTGCTTTTTTATGCAATGTCACTTGTTTGTATTGCTATTGATGCTTACTTGCTATTTTATGAATTGCTTACTTGCTATTTTCTATTATGAGCTATTGTTATTCCATGCCTTTGCTTAAACTCACTGAAGATGCAACATACATGGAAGCATAGCTTGTGAATTTCATATTACAAGGAAAACAATCTGCCAAAAAATTAGTCTTTAATCTTTGATTGGCAAATAAAAAAATATGACCTGATTGAAGGTAGAAGCTTTTTGATAGAGAAAGTCTACAAGGTGTTGAACATTACCTCATTAAGGTAGTTAAAGAGATGACCTCGTTGAATGTAGAAGCTTTGTGATGGAAGAAACATCTAAGGCGTAAACACCTTCTTTTTGTTTAGTTTCATGCATTCCTTTCATGTTTTAGTCACACAGTGACTACAGGGATCTTGTCATTCATTATAATTTTCTAGTTTTGCTGCTTCATCTATCACTTAGAAATTGGGACAAGTATGTTGGCATCAAGTGTTCCTTCTTAGAGATATCATCATTTGTGCCATTTAGGAGTTATGCCCTTTCTGGAGGCCAAATTTCTCTTTCAATTCTTTTAACAGCTTAGTTTTTGTCTGCAGGTTGAAGCTCCAAAGAAGAAGGTGAAGAAAACAAATGTCCCAGTTGCAGAGCTTGTTTATGGTGGAATGGTACCAGCAGATGTACAGAAAGCTGTGGAGAAGGAGTTTGAAATGGCTTTGCAAGATCGGGTCATGGAAGAAACCAAGGACAAAAAGAATGCTGTGGAAGCATACGTTTATGATATGAGGAATAAGGTTGGTGAAAATCCTTAATTGCCATCATAAAAAGATACTTCATTGCAAGTTTTCATGGTTATGGTTTACTCATGAAATTTACGTCTGCTGTTTTGTTTCTCCAGCTCAATGACAAATATCATGAGTTTGTAACTGCATCAGAAAGGGAGGATTTCACTGCTAAGCTTCAGGAGGTGGAGGATTGGTTATACGAGGATGGGGAAGATGAAACAAAAGGCGTATATATTGCCAAGCTTGAGGAGCTCAAAAAGGTAGGAGCTGTTGCTAACTGTTGGTTGGATAGTTTTATACTTTTGTTTGTATGATATATTTGGATTTAATGTCTGATGGAATTGCAGCAAGGTGACCCTATCGAGGAAAGATATAAGGAGAGCTCTGAACGGGGACCAGCAATTGACCAACTTGTCTATTGTATCAATAGTTACAGAGAAGCAGCACTGTCAAATGATCCCAAATTCGATCACATTGACATGGCGGAAAAGCAGAAGGTATTTTGATGTTCCATCTTCCCATATTTTCTAGCTCCGGGGAGTCATCTCTTGACCCCTTTTGCAGCTTTGCTTGTAGTTATAGTTAATGTATTAGGGGCTTTATTTCCTATTTGCTAGGCCTAATTGTTCTTCTTGTTAATTCTGCAGGTCATAAATGAATGTATGGAAGCTGAGGCATGGTTGAGAGATAAGCAGCAGCAGCAGGATGGGTTGCCCAAATATGCTCCTCCAGTTCTGCTGTCAGCTGATGTGAAAAAGAAGGCAGAGACAGTCGACAGGTATGTCTTGCGTCAGTTTGTGATTCAATTTGATGTACATAATAAATGATTGCCAGTGGACATTTTATATTGGTGCTTGTTCTGATTCGTCTTGTAACCGTGGTGTTTCTGTTGCGATCGGCTTCAGTCGGTGCAAACTCCCGTTTGAACAGCCTTTACAGCCTACCATTGGGAACATCTTCGTAGTTCTGTGTTTTATTTCATGGAGAGAGATTCCTAATGCAAGGCTACAAAGACTGTTCGAATGGGGCTTGACTGAATCCGGTTTCGTTCCTGTTTCTACTCCTCTTGCATGTATTGAAAGTATGTGTTTGCTTTAACAGGTTTTGCAGGCCTATAATGACGAAGCCTAAGCCTCAGACTCCTATGGAAACACCATCTCCAGCTAAGGGGACTGAGAGCCAGCCCCAAAGTAATGACAGCGTCAATGAAAATCCTGCAGAAGGTAGTGCTGAGGCAACACCAGCTGCCTCTGAGCCGATGGAGACTGATAAACCCGAGGGTGCACCAAATCCAGCATAAGATGGTTATGAAAATCGTGGGATTTGTGCTATGTTTTCTTCCCACCTCAGTATTGGTCTAAAATTGTAATATCAATTTATATTTTGAGCCTGATTTATGGCTGCGGTTGAGGGAGTGAGGTTATAGTTGATTTACAGGTCTTTGCTTCTTTTTTTTTTCTTCTAATGTGTACCACCACCTTTGATTGGTGGGCTACTCATATTATTGGGGAGGTCTCTAGAATCCAGTGTTTTTTTCTTAAAGGGGTTTCAAGAGAAGCCATTGAACTTTTTCTTCTCTCTACGACTCGATACATTTTTGAAGGCCTTATTGTTTTCTTTACCAGGTAATGTAAGAAAATTTCTTTTTCCATCTTATAACTGCGCTTCATGTGTGCGTCCTCGTAGCTGCTAGCACAAATTTGTCCGCCTTTTTATCCCCAGCTCTTATTTGGCGTTCATTCTATTTTCATCTCTCGACATAAAGATAATAGGTTGACGATACGATTCTTGGAAAAAGCATTATGGGAGGACAAGAAAGTCGCGATTAATTTTTCCATCTGAATGAATTGCTTACATTTGGGCTTTCCAAAAAACAAAACCATATGATAGTTACTAGCGTTTGTTATTTATTTCGCAGGTGTCTCATCTATGGCGAGCAAATTACTGGTACGCAATACTTGACAAAGTAAAATGCTCAGTTACATATTTGTTGAGTCTTTCGATTTGCTTGGTAATGTGGCTGGTAAAATTGACTATTAAAGTTGGGGCCAAGGTACCGTCCAACTCGCTTTGTTGTTAAAAAATCTTACGGATTGAAACATGCATGACGGTCCTTAAAATAAATAAATTTTTATGGTAGCCGCTGTTCTCGAAGTCAATGCCTTTTATTTTTTGGTAATGTCACGAAGTCGATGCTAGGACTCGTAATTGCATTGCAGTATTTTGTAGATACGGACAACGATGGATTCTTTTCTAATTAGAGGGGAATTAACATTTAGAAAATATGTTTATAAATCCGCTAGAAACTCGTTTAGTCTATTATTATTTAGTAATTAGTATACTGTATAGTGTATACTGATGTTTCTATCCGTTGCTTCTGTGATTAAGGGCCAGCTTGAGCGGGCTTCATGTAGGTTGAGCTGCATTGATCTAGCCGCTTGGAGAAGCTAACAACAATAGCTTTGTTGGAAAGTTGATTTCTCAGGTCATGTAACTGATGTAAGAGTATTTCTGGCTTTATGCCTTTTGCACCACAACTTTTCATGTATTTCCTATTTTCAACAAAATGGCTGCATGAAAGCCCTCCAAAACGGGTGCTAAGGAATGATCAGTGAGGTGGTTAGTAGGAGCGGCAATGGGTACCCACTGTACCCTTGTTAGTAGGTTCAGACGTTTAGTGCTCAGTGCTCACAATTCAGACTTGAGGTTATTTTGTCAAACTATCAGATTTAATGGAGCAAATATACTCTTCTTTATTTTTCTATAAATAACATGCATGCGACATAAAATAGAATTAGGGAAAATTCTTGATCAGTATTCCGTACTTTGGTCTCCGAACTGTAAAATGTGACAATTGTATCCAAATTTTCAAAATGTGACAATCCAATATTTGTTGTTAACCAGCCCGTTAATCAGCTGTTAAGTGACATTTGAAAAGTCAAAAATGCCATAAGAATGCCATTTAATTCTCTTTATCAACTATCGAAACATTGACAATAAAATGAACAACCCTAAATTCTAGATTCTTCTAAACAGTCACCAACTTTTTTGAATAAAAAAAGCTAGGACTTGAGACTATTCAACACTTGGATGGTTGATAAAGAGAATTAGACGACATTCACAGGGCATTTTTGACTTTTCAAATGTCACTTAACGGTTGTTTAACGGAAGGTACTGGATTGTCACATTTTAAAAGTTCGGGTACTGGATTGTCTTTTAAAATTCAGGGACCAAATTGTCACTAGAGCCAAAGTACAGAGTACTTATTGACCGGAAATTTTCCCATAGAATTACTACTACCTTGGATTTTATCAATTTCTATACATCCAGTTAGTGTTAAAAAAAGAACTTTTTTTAGGTTTAATTTGAGAAGAATATAAGTACAAATATGTACTGTATAGCAAATTTTGCATGAACATATTTGTATTTGTACTGTTCCCAAACTGAACTTTAATTGGACATCTATTTTATAACTATTTTGCTTAAACAAATGGGTCACAGGTTTGTTTTACTTGAATAGATCAAAAGTAGGTTTATTTTACTTGAATAAATGAGTTACGTATTTGTTTTAATTGATTATATTGGCCGTAGATCTGTTTTCGGATCTGGACCTCTAAAAAGTAGGGTTGCAACTCGGATTAGACTGAGTTAAAGATTAGACTTCCAAATTCCAGTTGGTCTATTCAAAATTTGCCAAAAGCTCAACCTAAGCGGCTAAGCCCTCCCAAGTTGCACTCCAAGTAAAATGCTGTGTTCTTTGCTTATAATGATTTAAGATTCCAAATATTTACAAAAATGCACGGTGACTTTGCCTTATTACAATCAAACAAAGTAATATACATGAAGATGTCCTGACGGTTTGTATTCTCTTGTTCATTTGCATTTATATTGATGAAGTTTGCGTTTGTACTATTAACAAACACAGACAAAAAAATAAAAAATAAAAAGAAAAAGAAAGAAAAGATAGTGCAAAATAGGCGGTTCTGGGGTTTATACATGTGGATTCTTAACAACAAAACTGATTAGATCCAGAATAATTGAATGTACGCTCAAATTGGATGTGAGGGAGCCAGAAACAGTGTGTTAGTTTTGGCTTGAATGTATGATAACGTATCTCAAAGGCTTTTTTAAGCATTGTACGTTTATTTGATAATCAGCGCCATGCCATTGTCAAATCAACGTTTGTTTCATAATGTTGATTCATATGCATAATTGTTAATAATTTTTGGTCTTAATTTACCTAAGTATCAATCTTGGAAGAAGCTTCATTTTAATGCTTCTTCCAACGGTTATTATTTCGTTGATGTAATGTTTAATATGCCTAATAACATCTATTTGTCAACAAACCCTTATAAGACATTTATCAATCATTTTTATCAAGAAAAATAAAAACATTTATTTAAAAATGGATGTCATGCAAACATATACTTATTGTTTATTTAATAAATCAAAATTAGCAATTTTTTTAGTCCTAATACTCACCGACGAGTGCGAACTCAATTGGCCAATCGTTTTGCTGTAAATGTTATGAACCGAGAAATATCTTAGAGGCCCACTATTATTGGGTAGATCAAAAACTACTGAATGGAATTATTTGGTTGATAGATTGAAGTCCAAACTTAGTTCTTGGAAGAAACACACTTTTAGTCATGCGGGTCTCAAAACTTTAATCAAATCCACTCTACATGTTGTACCTCAGTATATCATACAATCTTATCTCTTACCTAAAGCTATTTTACTGATCTTAATAATATTTGTAAGACTTTTTGATGGACTAATTGAGATAAGCATGCTTTTCATATGCATTATTGGGATACGTTCTTGAGATGAAAAGATGAGGGAGGAGTTGGACTTCGTGATGCATCAGCTTTTAATGAAGCTCTGATTCTCAAACTTGGTTGGCGTTTCCTCTCCAACCCATTAGCTTTTTGGGTGAAGGTGTTAAGGGCAAAATATATCAATACTAAAATTTTTTTGGTATGTACCACTATTACCCTCCGAATCATACATTTGGCGAGGCATTTTAAAGCTGAGAGATATTTTGCGCCAAGGTTGCCATTGGCTTATTGGGGATGGGTGGACTATTGATGCATTGCACAACCCTTGGCTACCAAATGGGGTTCTTCCCTCTACCATGGCTCCCACACCAAGCCACAACATCAAAGTTGCAGGGATTATTGAGCACTCCTCTACGACTTGGTGCAATAATTAGATTGCAGCCTCCTTTGATTCACTTACTACTCAATTTATTGTCTCCATTCGACTTCCTTTACAGGCTAACACAATACCAGACAAACTAGTTTGGAAGCTGACACCTCATGGATGTTATACTACAACATCGGGTTACAAACTTCTAACCTCTATGCATCCCACTTCTTCAAGACAGCAATTTCTGGCTTCTAACATTACTTGGCATCAATTCTGGAGCCTCCAGAATGTATGTCCTAAATTACTCCTCTTCACTTGGGGGTTGCTCCAAAATGCTCTGCCCACTAGAAGTAAACTCCACAAAATTATTCAATTTTGTAACGACCTATGTCCTTTTTGTTAGGGTTAGAGTTGGCCTCAACCCAACCTAACCTAGCCCGACTTGCATCCCTACTCCGATGGAAATCAACTCATCCTTTCCCCCATTAAGCCCCAGGGGATGTTTCTAAGATTATCTATTTGTACCATTTTCTCCCATAATTCAGCTCGGCTATCTAAATTAAAATAATTTCCTAGTACACATGTTATTTGATATTTTTACTCTTATAAGTATTTCATTTGATGTTTTATATGTCACTTGCAAATCATTTTTTTAGTAGAGTAAAATAGACAGTAAGGCCCTATTTGTTTTTCAATAAGGTATTCATACTGGAAATATTTTCTAAGGTAAATAAGATAATGACCAATTTATCTATAAAAACTATTATTAAAAGGGGTAATTTTGCTCCATCCAAGTGTTGGCAACTATCCCTCTAGGTGGGAAAATTTGTTTACCAACCTGGAATATGAGTATCACTTACCCGAGTAAGTGACACTGACACCTAGGGAAAATAAATTTTCCATGGACCCAACATAACTTTGAAAAAAAAAAGAACATGGGTTTCTTAGTCGATGGGAACCAAAATCCCATTGACCAACTCCCCCCTATCTCAAAATCCAAAAAACGAATGGAACCTAAGTTTATCGCTTGCAAATCTTTCATTTGATATTTCTACAGTGAGATGGTATCTCCAGGCTCTTATATTTTGGAATGGACTATCTTTAGAATAATAATAAAAAAAATTCTTCAGTTATATATAAGAAAGAAAAATCCATCTTTTCTTGGTAACTATCTCCCCCCACCAAGTTCTAATATTTTTGAATGAAGAAAGTTGCATAACCATGTGGCTCCAATGCTTTTATGTAGATTCATTGATTTCACAACATTTAAAACTTCTTTAATTGGACCCTCCTCTAGCATAGAGATATGATAATTGGTCAAACTTGGAAGTTGAAGGTTTTTAGGAATGGCAACAGGGTGGGGCAGGGTGAGGAGCCACTCTAAATCCCCATCCTGACAAAAATCTCTTTCCCTGTCCCCACTTGTAGGGTTAAGGTTGTCCCCATCCTTGCCCCCATGAGAATCCCTACTCCCCATGAATTTTTTAATGATGTTAATTATTTTGTTTTTGCTTTTAACTTCATATAAAAATTAAAAATAAAATAGTCAAAACTTATGATCATAAATTCAATTAAATATATTAAACTATATTTTTAAAAGAATATTAATATACATACATACATACGTACAAGAAGGAATCCCCACATTATGGGGAGTGCTCTCCTTGTTGCTACCATTGGAGATGAAAATTTTTCCATTTCTGTTCCTATAGGGAAAAATCATCACCTTCCCCACCATGGGTAGATCCTTGCAATGATCGGGGAAATGGAGAAAATTGGCATCCCTAGATCCGCAACCCCTGGAATTTTCTTGTATGTCCCATATTGACTAAATTTGATTCTCTAACAATTTTGTTATTTCCTTTTCCTTCATTTTTAACCATGCCTCTATATTTCCTCTTCTTTCTTGATAGGGATGGCCATGAGCCGAGCTCTTCACGTGCTACTCGAGCTCGGCTCGATTCAATTTCAATTAAACTTTGAGTCGAGCTCGAGCCTAATATAGCTCTGAGGCTCGCGAGCTGAGCTCGAATAGCTATATATATAATAATAACTAATTATTATAATTCTTAACTTAGTAAATATCAAGTAAAAATATTATATATATTTTTTATTTTTACAAAACATTTTTTTCTCAAGTCGAGCTCGAGTTTTGTACTACCTTGGCGAGCCGAGCTCGAACCTCATGCTATTCATCTCGAATCCACCCCTATTCCTTGAACTCCTTGTGTTCTCTAAAACTTAGCAAGTTGATGAAAAAAATTGTATTTTTGTCTCCATTTATCAATCATAATTTCTTAACTTGATCCTCCACTTCTCTTCTTCATTTTCCAACCACTTCTCATATTGTTCTTGATGATTTAAAAAAAAAAGCCTCTTTGTTTTTTTTTTGTTCATCTCATGGTTTTAGAGTAGTGTTGGTGTTCGGACCATTTGGATAAGAAATAAATTTGAGATTTGATATCCTATGAATTAATACATGTTTTGAAAATAGAACTAACTTCTTAAAAAAATTGCATTTGGTGTCGCACACCACTAATAACCCCGTCCCTAAATTGGCGGTTGTGGGAATCGATTCCATGTCAATGTTGGAGCGAACCAATTAAGATACCAACTAAGCCACCACTCGGTTGTTAAAACACAACTGATTGAAGGCAACAACTTTTCACCTTGCAGTGGGACCAATGATAATGCCCCGCACCCAGCCTTTTAATACATAAGGCCTACAACATTCAATATCTCACTATATGCCCTACGTATTTTATCACCGTCATGGGATGTTATAATTGTTTCTACAGGCCACTACACAACCAATCAGTTCAGCTAATCTGAATTAAGTTTTTTTCTTCTTTTCTGTTTGCTATAAAATTTAAACTCACTATCCATAAAACAACTTAAGCCTTTGTAAAAAATCTTAAATATAAGAGGAATAGCAATCTTTCACTTTATCAATAAGTTCATTTTTTCGGAAGTGCCATTGTGATGTATAAATAAATATTTTGTGATGTATTAGATTTTGAGATTAACAATCATGCAATAGACATTTCATAGTTTATTTTCTATTTTATTTTATAAGTTTTGTTTATGAGTAACATTAAAGATTCTTTAGAATGTAAAACATGTCAATTAATGCCTCATTAAATATATATTTAGTACCACATCTATTATATCTATATTAAAGGAAGGTCTTAAAGCAACAACCCCCACCCTCCAAACATGTGGCATTGTAAAATTTCAATATATAAAATCTTAGAAAAAGTTAAACTCTCACTCTTAAAAAAGTCTATCCACTCACAAAAAGGTGACAACTCCACCCTCTTAAAATTCACACACCTAGCATCCTAATCCGTAAAAAGTGGCCACTTCAAATGTTATGGTAGCAAATGAATTTTATTCAAACACAACCATTTCAAAAGTAATGATTAAACAAATAATTCAACTTAAAAATATTCAAAATATTAAATGAATGAAATAAAAATAAATGAAATTCATAAAAATGACTAAACAATTAATACAAATGGTGTGAGTTTCATTCTTTTAGATGAAATAGTTTATTAATTGCAAACTAGATTTAAATTTTTTTGAAAATGTAACCTAATTTAGATTTAAAAAATAATTTATCAAATAAATAGTAAATGCCAATTATAGTGGGTTACTACTTAAAAATAAGACCTCATTTAATCTCTTAAATCATATTAAAAACAACATAAATTAATAATGAGTTTCAAACAAAGTAGGTCAAAATAGATTGCCAAATACAAAGATGTTAAACCCATGTTAATTTTTTTAATTTAATTTTTTATAGTTAAATAGTAAATTTCAAATTAAATAATATTGTGGTTGCCCCTTAGTATGGGGCCATTCTCTAGATAAAACATGATATAAAAAGCCTAACCTAAATGTCTAATATAAATAATTTAAAATTTTGAAATAATTCAGATTAATGGTCCCATACTTAATATGGGTGTCATTCATAGTTTATCTTTTAAAGGGAGAAAAGTGGTTGAAAAACATTTTTGGATGTTTTTGACAGCAATGTGGCATTAGATGCCCTTAATCACCATATAAGCTGGATAGTAAAAAATGACTTGATGTTAGAAAAAACATATAAAAAAAAAGCTTTATCAAGGAATGACGTTGGCACAAATAAAAACAAACCTTTATTTGATAAACAATTTAAAAACAACATTTCAAACTCTATTAAGAGAAACACATTTATATCGCTTATCTGACATCGTATATGGGATAAATCGCAATGGAATCAAATACTATCTATGTAATTGTAAGAGTGCACGTGCATTGCACATGGGAGATTGTCAAGATAATGATTAAAGTATGAAAATTAAAAAGAAATTGTAGAAAAAATTTTAACACATCTATAATATTATATATTCATAATACATCCATTGTGAAGTGATGAAGGAAGATTTGGCCCGACCTCACAGTTAAGCAATACATGGCAAAGGCAACAGCTCGGCACAAAAACATGTCTAAGGTGTGAGCACCAAGGGGAGAAATCAGCGGTCCGAACTCCCTATTAGGGGCCCGAACTCACCATTGGCCCCAAACTAGACAGTAATCCGAACTGGCCTGCCTTGCAGCAGTTCGGGACACACCTCACTGAGCTGGCCTGCCTTGAAGCAGTTTGGGACACACCTCACCGAACCGGCCTGCCTTGAAGCAGTTCGGGACACACCTCACCGAACTGGCCTACCTTAGAACAGGACATATCTCCAAATTCAAGACTTCGCCTCGCTCACCACTCCACCACATCGCCCTCAGGGCACCAAAACCAAACAAACTGTACTATGTCTGACACCGAGGAAGTCTGTACCCAAAGGCGGTGCACCCGGCTGACTTGGGATCCGACGTTTGACAGCCGCACTCCAAACGGCCACCTGCCACCGCCTCTTGACACCGCCATCTCCAGTTATAGAGACGATTCCGACAAAAGGCAATGACGGTTCTGTCCTAGCAGAAAGGACGACACCTAAACTGACAGATGCAAGGGTAATCATACCTGACCTGACAAGGGCTTCGGAGCGAGTGCGCGAAGTGATTATAAAAGGCCCCCTACCCCCAACAACAAGGTATGTGAACTTTGCGCCATCTGGTCTATACTTTTCCTTTGAGAGTTTACTAACTTGAGCTTCGGAGTTATATCACCGGGTTCCCCCCGGAGTTCCCTCATCTTTTTCGTTTCAGGCTCCCCGTCGCACCAGCTCAGAGGCAAAATCGTTGACAGCTAAGACCGGCCGGATTGCGCTCCATCAATTGGCGCCGTTTGTGGGAACGTTTATAAAAGCCTCCCTCTAAATCTCTCTTACCTGCCCTTCTTTCAAAAACCCCAACACCCACTCCAACACCAAAATGGCCTCCTCCAACAATGTCGGACGTGGAACAGAAACAACCACTACCGGAGAGCAACTCCATGTTCCAGCGGTGTGCATTGGGCAATTCACCATCCCCCTTTCAATGGATGGGATCCCAAGTTTGAATGTGCCACAGGCGGTGGCACCTCTGAACACTCCTTCGTTGAACATTCCTCTTCCACTCTCCGTTGAAACGAACTTCGCGGAACCAACTGTTGTCCCACTAGCAGCCTGCCAAAACCAGCTAGATGATCTAATGCAATGCATGCGGGCAATGCAGGCCCAAATGCAACAATTCCAGCAGCACCAACTCCAGCAGCACCAGGTGTTGCACCACCTCTCCCAAAACCATTATCAGCAACAGTTCCCTTAGCTACCCTTGAACCAGTCACTGCTTCCCCCCGGCACCCTGTTTCAAAGCCGGTTAAGGCCTCCCCTCAAAGTGGCCGACCTCACCAAGGAGAACCTTCCCGACCCCAGAACCCCCCAAATAGTCAGGCCTCGTCCCCGGGCCGAAAGCAAAGAAAGATCACCCCCGCCTCACAGCTCGCGGGTGGGTCATGAACCTCACCTACAAAGTCACCCCGAAGCTCTAAGCCCAAGTTCCCACTCACGGAGAACCGCTTCAGCGCCTTAGCAGTAGGGCAGCATTCCGGGGCCATCGAGCTCGGCAACACGGAAGCCAGCAGTGCAAGCACTAGGCCCACTCAAAGAACGCGCCGGCGAAGTCGCCGGACTACTACCCGTGTGCTACCCGAGCTCAGAGTCAAGGAAGAAACGAGCTCGAGCGAGGTAAAAACCGTCCCCATTCTCTCAGTTCCTTCCCCCCTTTCAGCAGAACTTCTGGCAGTCCCCTTGCCTAGAGATTTCAAACTCCCATCTCTGGACAAGTATGATGGGTCCTTTGACCCTAACGACCACGTCGACGCGTTCTAGTCGCAAATGCACATCGCTAGGGCCAGCGAGTCATGCATGTGCATGGCCTTCACCACCACCTTTAGAGCGGTGGTCCGCACCTGGTACCGGAACCTTGCTTCCAGGTCAATAAGAAGCTGAGCCCAGTTCGTGCAAATCTTCACCACACACTTTGTTACCAGCAAGAGGTGCCCCAAAACCGAGGAACTCATCTTCGGGGTAATCCAAAGAGAGGGAGAACCCATCTGGAGCTACATCAAGCGGTTCAATGAAGCATGCTTGCAGATCCCTCGGTTAGACCCCGTGGTACAGCTCGTCGCGGCCAAAAGAGGGGTGACGCACAAAGAATTCAAATGGCACATGGTGGCCAGCCAGCCCGCAACCGTAGCCGACTTCCTCAAGCTCGCAGACAAGTTTATGAGAACAGAGGAAGAAATCAACCAGAGAGCCGAAGGCCGGGTTGAAAAAAGAAAAAGAGAAGGTGGGCCCTCCAACCCCGACGACACAAGAAGCTAGAACTGAGAGGCAAAGCCAAGCCAGCCGTCCCGAGCTCCCTTTGCAGTTCGGACGGATTACACACCGTTGAACAGAAGGTGGACCGAGATCCTGATGACGATCAAGGACACCCCCTACATAAAGTGGCCACCTCGCCTGAAGAGCAACCCAAACGAGATGAACAAAAAATTATATTGTAGTTTTCATAAAGATCACGGTCATAGCACCGAGCAATGTAATAATCTCTGTGACGAGATAGAGAGACTCATCCATCGCGGGTACTTGAGAAATTTTGTACATTACGATAATAGTAATAAAGCAAGTCGGCAAGGGGAACACGGGAAGGATGTCCCCGAGCCGAACAGCAGACCAGCCGAAGCCTTGCAGTGACCTCCCGTAGAAGAGAGGCCTGTCCGGGGAACCATCCACGTGATAGTGGGCGGTTCGGTGGTGGCAGGATGCACTTCGACGGAAGCACGGACGTCAGTTCGCGAAGCAGCCCGAGAGGAGCAGAACCCTCCCAAGAGGCCAAAGACAGAAGAACCGATCTTTTTTACAGAAGACGACGTGCAAGGTGTTCACTACCCCCACGACGACGCGCTCGTCATAAAGCTAAGGATCAGCGACTTCGAAGTCCGGTGCGTACTGGTGGACTCAGGCAGTTCGGCGAACATTCTATTCAAATCGGCGTTCGACCAATTGCAGTTGTAGAAAAGCGAGTTGAAACCTGCTCACACTCCTCTGGTAGGCTTAAGCGGAGAGGAAGTCAGGCCCCTGGGGAAAATAACAGTACCTGTGGAAGTCAGCACATGGTCGTGCACGGTAAGACTCAACCACGATTTCCTGGTGGTTGCGATCCCCTCCCCATACAATGCCATAATAGGGCGACCAATTACGCATATTCTGCATGCTGTGGTCTCCACCTATTATCTGGCAATGAAGTTCCCAATGGACTTCGGTGTAGGGGTAGCGCGGGGCGACCAACTTGAGTCCCGCAAATGCTATGTTGCCGCCCTAAAGGGAGAAACCAAGGCAGCCGACGACCTCCAACTAGAGCAACCTGCGGAGCAGGGCGAGGAACGAGCTTCGCCCAATGAGGAAACAATCGCAGTCCCGACCTCGGCTACAAATTCGACGCGAACACTACAGATCAGTGCTTCCGTCAAGGAGCCTTTGCGAACCGAACCGGTGAATTTCTTACTTCAGAATTTAGATATTTTTGCATGGTCCGCGGCAGATATGCCCGGTATTGACCCCGACCTTATAACTCACAAACTTAACACTGACCTTGTAGTCAGACCCATTAGACAGAAGAAACGCAACTTAGCCCCGCAGCGCTGGGGGGCGGTCGACGAATAAGTCGAAAAGCTCCTCGCAGCGAACTTCATAAAGGAGGTTCATTACTCGAGCTGGGTAGCCAACCCAGTGCTGGTGAAAAAAGCAAACCACAAATGGCACATGTGCGTTGACTACACCGACCTGAACCGAGCTTGCCCAAAATATTGCTTCCCCTACCCTAAATTGACCGCCTAGTGGATGCGACCTCGGGACATGAGCTGCTAAGCATCCTGGATTCCTACTCAGGCTACAACCAGATCAGGATAGACCAGTCCGACGAGGAAAAAACTAGCTTCATTACCGAGTTCAGACTGTACTGTTACAAGGTCATGCCCTTCGGGCTAAAGAACACTGGGGCGACCTTTCAAAGACTTGTAAATAAGCTTTTTCGGCCCTTAATAAGCACGAAAATAGAATGTTATGTAGACGACATGGTCGTCAAAACACAGTTCTCCCATGAATTAATAAAAGACTTGGATTTTGTTTTCCAAATTCTGCATCAGTATAAAATGAGACTAAACCCAAACAAGTGTGTTTTCGGTGTCACCTCGGGTAAGTTTCAAGGGTACATTGTCAACCGGCGCGGTATTAAGGCCAACTGGGACAAAATAAAGGCCATCCTTGATATGAGACCACATCGGAAAGTAAAAGAAGTTCAAAGGCTAAACTGCCACATAGCAGCTCTGAGCCGCTCCATGTCCAAGTCGGCAGACCGCTGCCTGCCTTTTTGAAGGCAATCAAAGGCAAAGGGTTCGAATGGACCCGAGATTGCCAGCTTGCGTTCGACGAGCTAAAGACCTACCTTGCCACCATACCAATCTTAGCCAGACCCAAAGAGGGCGAGGTCTTAGAACTGTACCTCTCGGCGAGCGACGAGGTGGTCAGTTTGGTATTAATAAAGCAAGTAGAACGGGTCCAGCGACCCGTCTATTATGTTAGTAAAATTCTGCAGGGAGTAGAGACGAGGTACCCGCGGATAGAGAAAATAGCCTACGCACTGGTGATATCATCTCGGAAACTTCGCCCGTACTTTCAAGCTCACACCGTCGTCGTATTAACAGACAAACCCCTAAGACAAGTCTTGCTGAAGCCCGAGGTCTCCTGTCGGCTTACGAAGTGGGCCATCGAACTCAGCGAGTATGATCTCTAGTACAAACCACGGACCGCAATTAAAGCCCAAGCTTTGGCATATTTTATTGCCGAATGCACTTTCAGCCTTGAAGCCCAACAGGTTGAGCCCGAGGTCCCCAGTTCGGGCGAACCCGGAGCTCCCAAGCCATTAGAGTCTGAACCCCGTGAAGTAGCAGTCAGTGTGGCATCTCTCCTGGCCAGGCAAAACGCGAACTGGGATGAGGTGCCCTGGATCCTTCACGTAGATGGTTCCTCGAACCAACAAAACAACAGGGCTAGAATAGTCTTATGCGGCCCGGGCGACAAAAAATTGGAATACGCACTACGCTTTGAGTTTGTGGCATCTAACAATGAGGCAAATATACGAAGCACTGATAACCAGGTTGAACCTAGCGCAAAAGGTAAGAGCAAAGCACTTGGTCATCTGCAGCGATTCCCAGCTCGTGGTCAACCAAGTTACGGGTGAGTACGAAGCACGCAAGCTCTCCATGATCGCATACTTGGCGAAAGTAAAAGAGGCACTGCTCAACTTCAATTCACACTTCAATTCCTAGTGTGGTAGTGGATTACTTCACGAAGTGGATAGAAGCTGAACCTCTGGCAACAGTTATGGCCTGAAAAATACAGAACTTCTTTTGGAAGAACGTAGTATGTCGCTTCGGGTTACCTCGAGTACTAATCTCCGATAAAGACAAGCAGTTCGAGGATCTCAAGTTCTAAGAGTGGTGCCAGAACATGGGGATTCGACAGAACTTCACATCAGTCGCGCACCTGCAGGCAAACGGTCAGACGGAAGTAATGAATAGAGCCATCCTGCGCGGACTGAAAGCACGTCTAGATTGAGCTAAGGGATTGTGGGCCGAAGAGCTACCAAGTGTTTTATGGGCTCACCGAACTACAGCAAAAACCTCCACGAGAGAAACCCCCTTCAACCTCACCTATGGCACTAAAGCAGTGATCCTGGCGGAAATCGAAGTACCAACATTGCGACTGGAAACATATGACGATCGGACAAACGGAGATGAGTTGCATACCAACCTTGACCTACTGGACGAGGTAAGGGACCTCGCGCACATCCGGACAGTGGCTTACCAGCAGTAGGTAGCTTGCTACTACAATGCCAGAGTTAAGCAGTGAAGCTTCCGGGTAGGCGACCTGGTCTTTCGTAAAATTATGGTGCCAGAACCCGCCGTGGGCAAGCTTGGTCCAAATTGGGAAGGGCCTTATAAAGTAAAGAGAGCACTCGGGGGGGGGGGGCATACGAGCTCGAAACCTTAGAAGGCAAGCAAATACCCCAAGCATGGAACATTGTTAACTTGAGGCGATACTACTTATAAACCGCCAAGCGAAGTGGACGAAATCGCTACAAGAGGAACCTTGGCATAAGCAAAGCAAAGAAAAGTCGGGCATATTATCAGCTCGGCAAAAAATCAGTTCGCTACAAGAGCCTTGGGGCCGAAATAGGTCGCGTAAGTACACAAACCCGGACAAGAAACAGTGGCATATTCAGTTCGACAAAAAATCAGTTCGGGAAAAAGAGCACTTTAACCGAAAATATTCTATTCCATTGCAAGAAAAAGTACATTGGCCATCAAAGGGAGTACATTGTCTATTCCATTACATGCCCAGAGCTACTTCTTCGCCATCAGAAGGCACTTCAACAACACCCGAAGGCCCTGCCTCTCCTTCAAAATCTGGCTCGCCATCGGCAGCATTAGCCATCTCCTGAGTTATACGCGAGGTGGATATAGCACTAACATCGAGGTCGGGGTATGTGTTCTGGATCATCCATCGGCTCAGCTTGAATCCCCTTCTGTAAGAATCCACCATCAGGTCGTCAAAACACAGAGAGGCAATATAGTCTTCAACAACCTTCTTCTTGGCGTCTTCAATACCTTGGGAAAAAATATGCGTTTTCTCCCTGATGTCCTCCTGAAGATATTTGACCTGATGCTGCAGGTCCAACCGCAAGTCCACCATGTGCTTGACGACTACCCCCATGGCCTCGGCATACCGCTGAGACATCGCCTGACTGGCCATGGCGACGTGAGCAGCCTCTTCGGCAGCATAAGCGACCGCCTCAGCGACTCGGGTATTTGCCTCAGCCGCTCAGAAAGCCTCTTTGGCAGCATGAGCGGCCGCCTCAGCAGCTTGCGCCTGTCGCGAGCTCCTCTCCACCTGGGCTGCTAAGGCATGAATTGAAGAATTCACCTACCAAAAGAAACAAGTGAGCAATAACAACAAAAGCAATAGAAAATGAAGAAGGTAGACGAAATCTGAATTACCACCATAGCATGTGTTATGGCACGGCATGCGACTTGATTCAAAGGAAGATTGGTCCACGTCGTGATCTCCTCGGGGAAAGTAGCCTCCTTACTCTTCTGAAGAGTGTAGTTCGACGTCAACACGCTCCTGAACTCCCCTTGAGCTCTCAAACCCGAGGGCCCAACTCGTGTATGAGCGGACCCAGAATGAGCAGGAGCACTGGAGTATGCAGGAACACCCGTGTGAATGGTCTCAGCGTAAGGCGCCCCAGCCGCTTCATGCATCGGTGGAGTCACCTCGGGCTCCTTGGGCAGATCCTTTGGTGTGTGGCCTGGAACTTGAGGCTCCTCATCTGGGGGTAGCTCGGTACGAGTTTGCATGGCGACCTGCTTCCTCCTCCTCATGCCTTGGAACAGGCGCCCCCCGCGAGTCCTCTCTGCGTCCATCACACCTGCAGAAACAGGTTCGACATCAGAAAAAAAAAATGAAGGAACAAAGCAAACAAAAAACCCGAGCTAAGAAACCTACTCGAACTCAGGCCGACCGCAATAAGCTTGGCCTCCGTTAAGTACTGGTGGCACTTTAAACCTTGTCGTGCCCATTGCCGGAGGCCCTTCACCGTCTCTTTATCAAGAGTGACACCAGAATCAGGAGTGGCCTCACCCCACCCGGTCTGAAAGGGCCACCCTTGTGCACTTCGCACACCGAAGTAGTCCCGCTTCCACGTCGGGACCTTATTGGGAAGCTCATGCAGAAGCTTAAAGCCAGGGCGAGGAGACAAGTAATACGCCCGTCTTCCCCCAGGAAGAGAACCCGCTTGTTTCTTAAGCATTAAGATGGAGGAGAATATCTCAAAGTCTAAAGGGAAATTCTGTTCGCAAAAAAGGGAGACTGTCCCCACCAGGTTCTGAATAGAGTTCGGATGAAGCTGACCAATAGTAACACCAAAGTGGTTGATGACTTCGACGAGAAGGGGGTGGAAAGGCAGTCACAGCCCCGCAGCGAGTTGCTTTCGAAAAATCACGATCTCATCAGGACTGTGTTCCCAATGAAGCTACTCGAAGGAATGAAATATGTATACCCCCCGGGCAGATTGTAAGACATAAGTATAGATTGGAGCCCCTCGGGCATCATGGTCGAAAGACCAAACCTGTCTAGCATCCGACCTCGGCGAGAGTTAGATGCCAAACTGCCCGAAGCGGCTCGGCCTACGGGTTCATAGTCATCCTCAAGTCCCACCTCAGGATCACTAAGACAGTCGGGGGATACGACTCAGTTTGTAGAACCTACATCAGTCCTACTTGTAGAGTCGTCTCAGCTATCAAAGCTAGACATCGAGGAAATGGATTCAGGAAGGTACTCATTGGAAGAAAGTTTTGAAGGCTCCGGAGACGGAAACAAGCCAAAAACCTTGAAGGCTAAGTAACCAGCCTAGACGCGAACTCAAGAGACAAACCGCAGAAGTGACAAATTGATTGGGGTCCCCTACTATTTATATACAGTAACCAAGAATCGATAGTGCAAATCAAAGACAATCCAACGGCCCGCATTCGCGCTGACCGCACATCCCCTGAGTTCGAGACGTGATTGGCGCACATCTTTCCAAAAAGAGCGAAATGTCAGTGCACGTCTTTTGAAACAGACGTCGTGCCGACGCACGTCTTTCTGAAACTAACAACGCACCGCACGCCTCCTTGCAATGGACAAAACCGCCAGCGCACGTCCCTTGAAAACTTCAGTGGCACGCTTTTTTCATAAATTGAAAGACCCGCTGTCACGTCGCAGCGGTGCGGCTTTTTGAAATTTAAAATAAACGCGCGCTACCGTGTCCGTCAACATTCGTGAGCAGTATGCACGTCTCCCACATTCTCGGACAATCCAGAAAACCAAAGAACCATGGCAAAAGCATCTCGCATAGTGAAGATTCGAAGATCGGGACAAATCCACCTACTACATCGCAAAACTCCCCACACCAGGGCAAGACCCTTGGCACGAGGAGTGGGGGGCAATTGATGAAGGAAGATTTGGCCCGACCTCACAGTTATGCAATACGTGGCAAAGGCAACAACTCGACACAAAAACACGCCTAAGGCGCGAGCACCAAGGGGAGAAACCAGCGTTCGAACTCCCTACTAGGGGCCCGAACTCACCCTTGGCCCCAAACTAGACAGTAATCCGAACTGGCCTGCCTTGCAGCAGTTCGGGACACACCTCACCGAGTTGGCCTGCCTTGAAGCAGTTCGAGACACACCTCACCGAACTGGCCTGCCTTGAAGCAGTTCAGGACACACCTCACCGAACTGGCCTACCTTAGAACAGGATATATCTTCGAACTCAAGACTTCGCCTCACTCACCACTCCACTACATCGCCCTCAGGGCATCAAAACCAAACAAACCGTACTATGCCTGGCACCAAGGAAGTCCGTACCCAAGGGCGGCGCACCCGACTGACTTGGGATCTAACGCTTGACAGCTGCACTCCAAACGGCCACCTGCCACCGCCTCTTGACACCGCCATCTCAAGTTATAGAGACGGCTCCGACAAAAGGCAGTGACAGTTTTGTCCCAGCAAAAAGGACGACACCCGAACTGACAGATGCAAGGGTAATCATACTCGACCTGACAAGGGCTTCGGAGCGAGTGTGCGAAGTGATTATAAAAGGCCCCCTACCCCCAACAACAAGGTATGTGAACTTTGTGCCATCTGATATATACTTTGCCTTTGAGAGTTTACTAACTTGAGCTTCGGAATTATATCACCGGATTCCCCCGGAGTTTCCTTATCTTTTCCGTTTCAGGCTCCCCGTCGCTCCAGCTCAGAGGCGAAATCGTTGACAGCTAAGACCAGCCAAATTGCGCTCCATCATAAAACAAATGCTTTGGATTTATTGAGCCATCGATAGATGGGCTTTATATGTGATATAAGAAAAGAGCTAGAGATATTAATAGTTTTAGTGGGCAGTTTGAAAATTGCCTCTATATGGTGGAATTTGATTATAGTAAGGGTATCGTTTAGTTGCATCAGTTCAATGGTGACATGTCATATTTGCACTCTCTTGTTTATACTAATGAAAGTGATTAAGAAATAAATATCACCATGAATCTTGTTAGATGGGAACAATTCACTGGCTACGAAATATTTAAGATGATGCTTAAGGGAGTCAAAGATGATAAAATTGTTGAAAGGTTATGTTAAAAAGCTATTAAACTAATTAGATCATTTAATAACTGAAAGAGATCCACATGTTGGCAATGCCACCCTCTCATGTGTCAATGAAATTCCCTACATTGCAGTCTCCCACACACAAAAAAGCTTTCTCCATTGGACATTTTGTATTCAAAATTTGAACAACAACTCAATTAAGGGGAAGTAGTGGGAATATTGAATTGATGAAAACAAATGAAGCATGGTGAAGCTAGAGTGCAGAAAGATGGTTTTGTTTGGTGATGTATTCGACAATCATAGCATATAAAAAAGAGGAATACGAAGTAATAAAAAAATGGTTTACTATAGTTGTAAACCTGTAACAGGTCGTAAATTGATTGACTAAGAGCGAAAAGAGAACAATAGAGGGAGAAAAAGGTTTGTAAGGCTTAGATCGGAAGAAGTACGAATGCAAATATGTAGAGCACAAGTATTTGCACTATACATATTTGTATTTGTAGTCTTTCCAAATTGAGATTAAGGTTTGAAACTTGGAAGAAGACGAGATCGTGTGGTTTTTATATTTATATATAAATAAAGAAGAAGAGATTACCTAAGTATACAAAAAAAAAGGCCCAAGTCCCACCAAGACAAAACAACCCAAAAAGCATAAAAGAAAAATATAACTAACAACCCAACTTGTGTATTTAATGACTCCTATTTGATTAACATATTTTCTTCGAGCTCCTATCATCTCATCATTTGGTCTGTCAACATAAATGTTTAATTATATGGTATAATATAACAAATATTTTGTATTGAACCTCGAAATACACCATATGCACTAAAAGAAGACCCTTAGGCTAAAAAATTTAAAAGCATGATAACATCATATTGCATGAGTACCTGTCTTGGTTCTAAGAAACAAAGAACCCTAGCTTCCCCACATCCACCATCCATAGATGGGGATAGAGCAAGCCAAAGTAGAGTACATGTAGCATATTGTCATTAGTCCATTCACCTGAAATGGATAGAGCATGTTAGCATCTTTAGTTTAATCTTTGGAGGAGGTTCTTTATAGAAGCTTGGCATTAGAGTAGCTTTAAAAGTCAAACTCTTCTTTAATTCTTTGAGTTCTGCCTCATAGCTCTCATGCAAGCCAAAGTAGAAAATGGAATTGTCTCGAATAGATGACATCTAAAGCAAGTTAGTAAAAGGAAATAAAGGAAAAATAAGAAAAAGAAAGAATATTTGAATTAAAAATAAGATAATATATTGTTTAATACTTTTGTTTTCACCTGCAAATTAGTTATTTCCAATTTCTTTAATTTGCATGAATTTTCTCTTCTAATTTTGAAAATAACTGAGTGGAACTAGAGTCAATTGGTTAATGGTACATGTAAGTATATATACGATGCTATCAAGCTATGCGCGCAATACCTTTACATGGATTGTTATTATCTTAGCTCTTGTAGTTATTACATTAAAAAATAAATATTATGGTTAAAGTGATGACCCATTGATTGGGTCATTTCCTTTTGTAATATGTAATGCATGAGTTAGGACAAATGGATTCGAGGTCTACCAACAAAGAGAAAAAAGCAGCTAAAAATGTACTAAGTAGATTAAACTTATCTCGCATCTTTTTGTTTTTCTGCACACTCAATAAGCCTGGAGGCAAATACAGAACCCATGCTTTTTCATGGCTCACGAGTTGTGCTTCTACTTCAACAATAATGACGATAATGATGGAATGCCATTAATCTATGAGAGAGAGAGAGAGAGAGAGCCAGGAAAGGAAAGATGTTGAATATATAAGAGAATTTGAAGACCCATAAAGAGTAAATATGAGACAGAGGATCATGCTTTAACAGGCAATGTTTGTTTTATCAGCTTTAAATACTGATCATGTGATATGTGATTATTTATGAAGTGATTCGGCAGATATGAAACTCCTTAATATGAAGTTAAATAGTGGTGGTGGTTGTCAAACAGAGAGGGCGTGCAGAGATAACAATATATAAGATTGCACCCAAATATGCACGTACAACAAATCCTTATAAATGAAACATAATGATAAATCTAGAGATAATCATCATCATCATCTAAGCCTCGTCCCAAATCCCTATAAACAAATCTCTATGTTTGTTGTTGACAGTCATAGTGGCATACATATATATAGTGATGATGAACTATGTTTTGGACAGGACTCTCCTCACAAAGGTCTATGCCTAACAAATGAATTCATCTTTTTATAAAATAAAATAAGCAGGCAAAACCTACACATCATAGAAGTAAATCATACTACAGAAGGATGCATCAATAACTCTGTAGATTGTAAGGACGAGAACTTACTGGGGCTCTTTGGACTATGTGCCACTTCTACTTGCTTCTATAGAAATAGACTTACTAACCTGACTTGAAATAAAACACAAAATAAGCTGATGCAAATATGAGGAAAGGCACGAAGAAGAGATTTTGGGAAGAAACCCTTACAACAGAAGGTTGGATGCTAGGCCTAGATATTATGGTGCTCTGCCTGGTGGGAAGAAATCTTTTCCTTTCTTTTCCTACTTTTTCCTTCAAACCAGCCTTGTTGATTGCATCACGATCTGTTTTTGCTTGGCTCCAAACGGGCTAGTTGCATCATTCTCACATTTCGATCATGGGCGCGGAGCCAAATCCGGTGTATGGAGATCAGACACCCCCCCATTCATTGTCTATGTGTTTAGGTTTCGCATGAAAGATCCATATCGGGCGGAAGGAAAGGTAGGTGTGTACGGAGAAGTGGCCCATTCATCGTCGATGTCTTTAGCTTTTGCATGATCGATCCAGATCAGACGGACAAGGATGGTTTAGAGATCATCGTCGGGTTTGGTTTACCTTTTCAATTTCTCATGATAGCACACGTGGCAATTTAATAGGGTTTAGAGAGTTGTGCGTGATGCAGTCTTGTAGCTCCAGAATGAAGAGGCTTGCTTGGCCCCCCATGTAAATTTGCTCGATCATTTCCGGCGCGCGGAGAGACAGTTACGAACTCACAATCATTTCTTTAGGCGGTAAAGGGGGGAAAAGTTCGTGAGGAAAAATAAAAAAAAGGAAGATCTTCAGTGGACTCTACCTGAAAATCCCAGCGGACATGGTTTTGAATATTTTGATCATCGATTTCAATTGCAACAATCGAATAATCAGAGATTAATCTGCGATCCGATTATTGCCGTAATGGAGAAAGAGATCGAGTTGCTTTCCAGAGTCACCGTAAATCATCTGTTCCTCGCACAATTCGAGGCTTTCAGGGCGACTTTGCTCAGCTTGCGAAAGCGAAAACCCGAGCTTGCCATTGCAATCCTTCAGGCCATCGTAGCTCAAGGAGGAAGGGTTAATGGCGTGCTGTGGTCGAGCACATGCGGCTCCCCGGCGCTGCTCGCGTGGTTGTCAGCTATGGAGCTGCTCGAATTCGAAGACGCATCGTCGATCTGGAATCTCGATCCCGAGATATTGCGGTTGAAAGTTGAATTCCTTCTTCTTGTACAGCTCGTCTCTTCTAGAGTTTCAGAAAGTATTCGAAGACTTGTGGATTTGGAGAGTATAGAGAAAGAAGATGTTTCCAGTGAGAATTTTGAGTCTCGGCCTGAGTATTTCTCTGAAGGAGCGGATTTGAAGGATTCGAGTGGTGCTTTGGTTGATTCTCTAAATTTTCTGGACCGTATTTCGGATTTAGGTCTGCGGCGGTTGAAGGTCGATGTTACTGAAGCTGACATTGGGCCATCTGATGTAGTTATTTCCTTTGAAGACGCGGAAGTACAATGCCTGAGGAAGGTAATCCTTGACCAGGCAGAAATTTGTGACGCCCTGTGTTGGAATATTCAGAAGCAAGTTAACTGGTCCGACCCCTATGATTCTGTTTTGGCAATTACTGTGAACACCGAAGAGAAGGTGGGTCTGGGTTACTCAGAAGAGGAATTGAAAATTCTAGCTTTGATTCAGAAGAATGTTCAGATGGCACATTTGGAAGCCTTGAAAGAGCGTCTGAAGGAGGGCGATGAGAGTGGTGCTGTTTCTCATATTCGTTTTCTTCATACAGATAATGGTGTTTTGGAGACTGAATATCGGTAAGTTTGTTTATCTATTTTAACCGAATCTGTTATTCACTTATTCACACTATGCGATGCTTCAATAGTCAATTGAATAATGTAGAATTGAGTTTTGTTTTGTTTTGTTTTTCCCCCATGCTGGAAGGTCCGCACATTTCCTCATCAAATTTACTGTAGTATGTTTCTGGCAGATGGTAATTACAAATTTTATGCTGCAGATACACTGAGTATAATGTAGTATGTAGAATATCACATCCTTTATTGTCTGTATGTCGGAGTAGGGAGGGGGTGATGATATTGAAAGTGGAGTTTCTATTGGATCTGGAGTCTGAACGACCATATCTCTGGGGACTTATATTTGAAATGCTTCTGGAAAAGAAAGCCAATGGGGGCAAGAATGTACACTGGGTCTCTTTTTTCTAAAATTTTATATAGCCAACCAGAATTTTCGTCTATGATCATTTATAAACTCTTAACTCATTCCATTCTAAGGATATTGCCTTAAGCATGTTTGTCCCAGTTAAAGTTTAAAATTTCGATACGATATGCTCTGATACAGCACATGTATCTGGCATATCGTATTGTATTGTTGGGTCCCGATACATCTGTTTATAGGTGTTTTGGGAACCCCTTCTTTTTAATAAAAATATTGTTAAAAACAAGCTCAAAAACCAAATTTTGAAAAAAAAAACTAAAAAAACACAAAGGCACATGGTTTTAAGTTCCAATACGCTTCTGCCGATACTCAGGGGGCGTATTGATACTTTGAACCATGGTCCCAGTTATTCATATTATTTCTTTCCTTTATTTTTCTCTGCCCATATCTTTCTTTTTGATAAGGATGATTTTGTCAATTGTAAGAGAATGGAAGAACTCTAGATACATCAGTGTCCATCGCCTCTTAAATTTCCAAAATTTAGCGTTTTTAACTCCTTTGAAGTACAAATTAAAAGAAAAGGTTTGTTTTGATTTTGCAGTTTACCCTTGTACCTCTTCCACAAGAATTAAGTCCAAAGTTCAAAGTATTTTTTTTGAAGGATCAGAAAGAAATTTCACTAAATTGAAAAAAAAAAAGTACATCTCAACATCATTGGCTGTCAAGTTGACACACCAAGTACACACTAGAAATCAAACAGAAAAAGAGTCAGGGATGTATCGATACACCCAACTGTATCGGCAGGGGTATATCAATACATTTTAGGTTATTTGTTTTATTTTATTTTTTCAGAAGTTCATTTTTATACATGTTTTTTATATAATTTAATCAATAAAAAAATGATTTCCTCAAAGCACCTGTAAACAATTGTATTGAGAAGCCAATGGTACAATATGATATGCCTGATACGGGGTGTATTGTATCGGTACTTTGGACCTTGGAATTAACTAATTGCGAAAGGTAGTGTTTTCCAAGATATACACCTTTATCTGGCCATATCTGAACCAAACTTGATAAATTTCTTTGAATAAGCAATAATGTCCAAAATCAGCAATAATTTGTAACTGCCTTCAAGAAGTACTCAAGACTATAGCAAGGGGTGACCCATATCTTCAAAGATTACTCATCGTGCTCCTAGAACTCAAATTTAATAACATATAAAAGTTAAAAGGCATACAGATAAAGAGATTGGAACACGATACCTGATACTTAGAAAAAGAAGAATAGACAATTTAAGCAGAACACAACATTTAAATATTTCAATTCGTTCACTCTGATCATTGTCAGTTCATGTCAATCCCTCTTCTTAATATCCGATCTTGCCCTAAGAGTGAAGAATCATCATCATCACCATCATCTAAGCAGAACGAGATGTTAGACAGTTTTTGTATGCCCTTAGCTTCAATCTGATTTGATGTGCTTTTGTTATTTAGTGGAAATAAATAAAGTGCATGTTTGATTCATGTTGTTTGGTTTAATTCTGTGTAAAACCCTAAAACTGGACATTTATAGAGACTCGTGTTAGTTTTAAATGTTCACAGTCGTTGGATAAGTCTGGGGAGATTTATCCTGTCAAGGCTGATACTGGTGTGCCACTAAGTGTTGGGATGGCCTGTCTCAGCCACCAGGGTAAGACCCGAGGCACATGCAGTATGGGATTACTTGAATCCTGGAACCGGACCAGATTTCCAGTATTGCCCTGGACCTTGGAGATAGATAGGCAAAACTGGAAAGTTACACCTGACCCCTAGACTCGATTATGACACTTCACTAGGTGTTGGATCAGGCTGCCTTTGATATGCCAATCAGTGAGATCCTTAGCGGGGATCAAAACCTGGGTATGTTGGGGCAGTTTGAGAATTCATCTGAGTGGGTGATCATAGTGACAGAATCAGCCATTTTGTCGGACAAAGGGTAATGATCGGGAATGCACTCTCTCTGATGGAAACCAAACTACCGGCAGTTGATTTCAATCGTTGGAATTTTGTTTTGCAAAATTAATATATTTATATATATATGTACGGTTTCAAATTGTTTGCAAATGGTTTTAATTCCCGGGATCCATGTGAGAGGAGAGTGCGGCACTGTTCCTTGCAGCCGAGGGAGAGGTCCTCTCTTGTCGGGCAGTGCTTGATCATTAAGGGCTGAGAGGTTAAGTGTAAGACCATTGAGGATAATACCTGATGGGCTAATATTGCACCTGCCCACAGTCCCTGGGTTTTTATAAGATGGCTTGGCCTAGGGACCACTTAATGTAAGTGTTGGGCCCATAGGGTCCATATGATGGACTCAAGGGGTTCATTGAGTTTTTCAGTGAATTCGGCTGGGCCTTGTATTAAAGGCTGGGCCGAACCCATGTGGCTGGTGTGTAGATCAATGCTTGGGTCCCACGCCATACAAAGAAGCCCAACTGGGCAGCAGATTGGAAAGTAATTAGACACTGAACACTTAATGGGCCAGAAGCCCATTTCGAGGTGGGCTGATATGATCACCCATCCTTGGGGCGAATCTGAGATTAATGTTAGTAAAAGGATTGGGCCTTTAGCCTTATCCACTCTTAGAGACCAAATTCAAATTAGATTTGAATCTGGTAACCTCCTGATAAGATCAGGAGTAAGCTAACTTTATCTGCAGATAGGATTAAGATTATCCCCTATCCAAATACTGATTTGGATTGGGGTAACTCCTAATTAGGAAGTTTCTTAATCAAGAATAAAGGAGGAGAAACCCTAACAAAAAAAAAGGAGAGAAATACAACAGATTTCGAATCAAGAGAAATTGCAAGAAAGGTTCCTGCGAATTGAGATCAGATCTCATACTCCAGAAAAAGAAAGAAGAAGCAGTTCAACTTTTTCGCTTTTGGAGTTCTCCTCCTGCCGCCGCCATTTGTTTTTGCAAGATTAGATCTTTGCAGAAAAAGAAAGTCAAGAAATCTGTTCTTGACATCAGTCTTGCAAGAAAGACTGAAAAAGATTCAGTGATTAGTACTTCCAGAGGATTCTTGTGAATGATCCAGTGTGTAGGACGCACTCTGCTGGTTCTGTTCCATCCACAGCTATGTCATCTTGAGCAGGAACGGATCTTGGAGCATTCTTTGGGCGTGAACACCAACTTTGGGAGATAGTGTTTCTCCGAATCAGGTATATTCATCCCATTTGTCTTTTGGTACAGATCTGGTTTGATTATGGTTCAAGTAGGATCCTTGAATATTGTATTCTAAATTTAGGGAATATGATTCCCAGTTGGGAGAATGTAGGAAATTTTTGAAATTCGCCCACCCATTCCGCAACCTTTATGGCGTCCATTAGATGGATCCTACCATTCTTTCACGAGAACGAACTGTATAGTTGGGACAGGTCCAACCAATAAACTTAAAAATGTTCACAAGAGACGGAGTCTTAATTCAAAAGCTCAAGAGTTGTGTCCCCTGGTAAGGAAAGCCAGGTTGTGGAAAGTAAACCTGATCTCTTTGGGGGGAGGAACCAATTAATAGTAAAGGCGCTGCGAAATTTAGAAAGGACGGTGAGAAGGTGGAAGAGGAGGTGGTGTCAAAGGAGTTGAAGAAAGAAAGATTGGATATAAGAAGTTTGTTGACAAATAAGCAGAAGTTGGAAAAGCATTGGGTTTGTTCTTCTTAAGAGGTGAGGCTTTTGCTAGAATGGCTCTTGAGGAGTTGGAAAAGAGGAGAAAGGATGAGAGTCTTTCAAAAGCATTTAGAGGGGATGGGGGAGAAATTTGGAACGAGGAAAAGGGAGGGAGGACGAATCAATTGTTGATGAGGAACAAATCTTCTTGTCGGTGTTTAGGCAGTGATGCCTCTTATGATGTTTTTAATTGTTCTCATTGAGATGTTTGTGTGGCTGTTTTCTTTGCGTTTTGGGCTGTTCGGTCGTGTGGGTGATTTGTAGTTGTTTGTGTGGTACCATCTTGGCACTGTTGGAGGCTGTATCTTGTTTTCGTTGTTCTTGATTTAATTTAATTTTTCCTTTTACTTATCACAAAATATATATTAAACCTACATTGTAGAATTTAATATTGGAGATTGTTAGAATACACAAATCAAGGGTATTTTGGTCATTTGGGTTTATCTATTTGAGAGTGAAAGGTCTATTTTATTTAAGTTATGTTTCCCATCACTTATGAGGGACAATGTGGTCTTTCTTGTAACTATGATTATTGGAGATAAATACAAGTGGGTCGGCTAGAGGTGGACTGATTTTTCCTAATCTCGTTGAACCCTTCTTCTTTCTTCTTCTTCTTCTCTACTTTAACCTAGAATCGAATAGGGATTTCACATGGTATCAGAGCAATAAAACCTAGTTCTTTTTTCCCTTTTTTTTTTTTTCCTCACTGTTTGTCTTCTTCCTGGGTTTGCCGCCAACTATTTCAGCTTTCTTTGATTTTCTTCTAGCCTGAGTGGAAGCTCGACAAGAGACCAAAAAGGAGTGGTCGTTTTGTGGTTTTGGAGGTGAGTATGCCTCCAGTTACTGTGGTGGTGGTCGTTGAGGTTGTGTACTAGATGCCCTCTATTCTGTGATACGAAGATGGCTGTTTGTGGACATGTATGAGCAGTTATGTTTTTTGCCCAAATAGTGGACTGTAAATGCTGTGTTTTGGTTCAAAATATATATATATATATATATATATATATTATTTTGTGGAGGTTTGAAGTGATTAGTATGCATATCAGCCTTGTTCTTCTCTGTTTTTACCTCATATTTGTGCTGAAAGTAGAGTTTTTCGATTGATGAAGTTCACAACAACAGTGGTGTGGTGGTGGTTGTACTGTGTTGAATGGTGTGTGGGTGATTCTGAATAGTTGAAAGTGAAACCTTGTGTCGTGTGGTGGTGTTTATACTGATTTCTATGTTTGGTTTAATGGCCGAGTGACTTCAACCCTTGTATTTGGTGTGTAAATGGTTCTGCAGTGTGCAATACAAGTGTTTGATTTAATGATTGAGTGATTTCAGCTTTTGTATTTGATGTGCATTGTGTATTTGAAGAAGTTGGTGGTGCTGAGAGTGAGATAAGTTTTGTGGAAGTGCGTGAGGTTGTGCTGAGTATTTGAAGGTGAATTAGTTAAGATGGCATCGATTGGAGATGGGAATGACAATAAAACAGGCGTTATGATTTCTCCAGATTACCTAAATGTTCAAATGACATCTATTAAGCTGAATTGTGAGAATTATGTGCCGTGGGCAAAATCTGTGGAGGTGTTTTTAAAGGCCAAGAAAAAGGTAAAACATGTGAAAGAGGAGAAACCCTCCTCTGATTCTTCGAGGTTTAGTGTCTGGGAACAGGAAGACACACAAATAATGACATGGTTGTGGAATTGCATGGAACAAAAAATTAGCGTGAACTTTATGTTCCTAGATACAACTAAAGAAATATGGGATCATGCTAAGAAACTGTACTCCGGACAAGACAATACAACTAGGGTGTATCAGTTGTACCAAGAGTACTTTAATCTGAAGCAAGGCAGTCAAAGCTTGGAGGAATATTATGCAAGTCTGAGGAATATCCGAAATGAGCTCAATGTGTATCATCCTCTAACAAGATGTTCAGATTCAACAACAACAGCGTGAGCAACTTGATGTGACAAGGTTTCTGGTGGGTTTGAAGGCTGAATATGAGCTTGTTCGTGCACAAATACTGGGGGGGGGTCTGCTCTTCCCTCACTTGAAGATGTTTTTGCCTGTCTTAGGAGGACATCTATTGAGTCTATAGAGCATTCTTCTCTCTCAGACATATATGGTTTTGTATTGACTAGAGGGGGAGGCCTTGGAAATAGAGGTGGTGGTGGTGGTCGTGGACTTCCAGGTAATTGTGGTGGTCCCATGTTTAACCGTGTTGGTGGCCGGAGTGGAGGTCGGAACTCAGGGGGAGGTTGTGGTAAAGGAAGAAATAATGCCCCTAGGAAGTGTACACACTGTGGATTAGAGGGGCACACGGTTAATTTCTGCTATGATTTACATGATCCACCCAACACTTGGGCTAACCATATTGTGACTAAGGGTAGTGGTACAATTACTGAAAGTCAACAAACTGACTCAATTCCCTCCACATCTACTAGTGCTTTTGGGAAGGAGATGGTGAATGTACATCGTGTAGTATATGAGCAGTTCCTTCAGACATCTCAGTAGAACACAACTACCCTTGCCCATTCTGGTATGGCTTGCTTGGCTTCCAAGCCTTCACCCTGGATCATTGACTCCGGAGCCTTGGACCATATGTCTGGGACTCCTAATGTATTTTCTTCTCTTTCTCGGTCCTCCACATTTCAAACAGTTACTCTTGCTAATGGTTCTACATCTCCCATATGTGGTGTTGGTGATGTTGATCTCTCCTCCTTGTCTTTATCATCTGTTTTATATGCTCCCAAGTTCCCCTTTAACCTTATGCCTGTTAGTAGATTAACCAAGTCACTTAATTGTTCCATAACCTTTTATCCTTCTTCTTGTGTGTTTCAGGATCTCAAGACGGGGATGAAGATTGGTGGAGGGCATGAGACAAGTGGATTGTATTGAAAGGATGAGAGATCCATCACATGGACGCCCAAAGATTGCGGAATAAAGGGCGGATTTCAAAAATTTTTCTCTCCCTTCAATTGGGAATCACATTCCCTATTTAGAAAATCATATTTTCAAGGATCAATCTTGAACCTTAAACTGAACCAGATCTGAACCAAAAGGAATGGGAGAGAATAATACCTGATACGGAGAAGTAATATCTCCCAACGAAGGTGTTCACGCCCAAGGAAGGATCCAAAGACTGCTCCCACTGAAGATGGCGCGGTGCAGGATGGAGCAGAATCAGCAGTGTTCTTCCCCAAGAACTCTGTCCTTCGTAAGAATCAGTAGAATGGTACGTGAGCACAACTTCCTTTCAGATCATTTTTCAAAGAACTGATGTCAAGATCCAATCTTGACTTCTCCCACAACTAGAGATCGAACTGGCAAACAGGGCGACAAGAGCAGGGAGGCGGCAAGAGAGTATTCGTAGGCTGCAGAATTCTCTCTTCTCGATTTCAGCACTAAAGAGGATCTCTTTTTGTTGGTCTCTCTCTCAAGGCTGCCGCCCCCTCATTGTTTTTGTTAACTTAAAAGATCAGCTCCTAATCCCATTAAGAGGTGCTTATCCAAATCATATTTGGATCAATCTTCTCTTCTAGTGATAAGGATAAACCCTTATCTTATCTGCAGATTAGATTAGCTTTATCCTAATCCCATTAGGAGGTTTCTAGATCTGAATCACATTCAGATCTGGACTCTCTGAGTGGATAGGATTAAGACCCTATCCTATATGCTAATCCATCTCAGAATTCGCCCCTTTAATTAACTAAATAAATAGCTCAGTTCGAAATGGGCTTTAGGCCCATTAAGCTTATGTGCTCACTTAACCTTCCTAACTGTTGCCCAGTTGGGCTTCCTTGTATGGCGTGGGACCCAAGCATTGATCTACACATCAGCCACATGGGTTCGGCCCAGCCTTTGTTACAAGGCCTGGTCGAATACACTGTTAAAGACAGTGCACCCCCTGAAACCCATCGAATGGGCTCTATGGGCCCAACACTTACCCTAAGTGGTCCCTGGGCCAAGCCACCTTGTAACACCCAGGGACTGTGGGCAGATGCAAGATTAGTCCATCAGGTATTATCCTCAATGGTCTTACACTTAACCTCTCAGCCCATATTGATCATACACTGCCCGACAAGAGAGGACCTCTCCCTCGGCTGCAAGGAACAGTGTTGCACTCTCTACTTATAAGGATCCCGGGAATTAAAACATTTTGCAAACATTTTAGAAATCATAATATATATACTTTTATATATCATATAAAATATATTTTGCAAAACAATCTCAACGGTTGAAATCGACTGCCGGCAGTCTTGGTTTCCAACAGTGAGAGCGCATCCCCGATCATTACCTTTGTCCGACAAAGGGGCTGATCCTGTCACTATGATCACCCATTCAGATGAATTCTCGAATTGTCCCAACATACCCAGGTTTTGACCCCCGCTAAGGATCTCACTGATTGGTACATCAAAGACAGACCGATCTGACACCTAGTGCAGTATCATAATCGAGTTTAGGGGTCGGGTGTAACTTTCCAGTTTTGCCCATCAATCTCCAAGGTCCAGGGCAATACTGGAAATCTGGTCCAATTCAAAGATTCAATTAATCCTACACTGTATGTGCCTGGGGTCTCACCCCGGTAGCTGAGACAAGCCACCTCAACCGACTTGATGGCACCACAGTGTCAGCCTTGTCAGGATAGGTCTCCCCAGACCGACCCACTGGCTGTGAATATTCTAAACTAACACGAGTCTCAATAAGTGTCCAATTTAAGGGTATTACACAAAAACATACCAAGGGAACATGAATCAAATATGTACTTTTATTCATTTACAATAAACTCATAAAGTACATCAATTTTGATTGAAGCTAAGGGCATACAAAACTGGCTAACATGTATTACCTTGATGGTGGTGGCCCTCCAGTAGCTTTTCAGGCCTCTCTTACTCTTCTTCAATGGCACTGCAGACTTGGTCATCCTTCTCTCTCAAGGCTCTGAAGTTGCTGGTTCTTTCTTTGAGTCATCTTTCATCTTTTGATTGTGAGTCATGTCAGCTTGGGAAACATCATAGTCTCTTTTAGTCCAAGAGTTGATAGTCGTGTCTCGAGTCCTTTTTCTTTAGTTCATTCTAATATTTGGGGTCTGATCAAAGTGATGTCATACAATGGTATAAGTATTTTGTAATTTTTGTTGATAACTTTTCAAGGATGACATGGATTTATCTTATGAAAGATCGCAATGAATTGTTTTATATTTTTCAAAAATTTTATGCTGAAATACGTACCCAATTTGGTGTTCATATTAAAATTCTTCGCTTCGATAATGCCAAAGAGTACACCTCATTACCATTTTAGCAATACTTAGAGCACCATGGGATAATTCATCAAACTTTTTGTGCCTACACCCCACAACAAAACGGTGTAGCTGAACGGAAAAATCGACATCTCCCTGAAACTGTTCGGTCTTTGATGCTTAATATGAATGTCCCAAAGCATTTTTGGAATGATGCTGTCCTCATATCTTGTTTTCTCATCACTCGGATGCCCATGTCCATCATTGGAAGTCAATCATCCTTCTTGGTGTTGTTTCCCACCCTATCTCCATTTCCTCTCACCCCAAGAGTCTTTGGATGTGTTTGTTTTGTTCAAAACTTGGGGCCTGGTTTAGACAAGTTAGATGCACGAGCTACTAAGTGTATCTTCCTTAGTTACTCAAGGACTTAGAAATGGTATAAGTGTTATAACCATAACTTCCATAATATCACATTCTTTGAATCAGTTCCCTTTTTCTCGGATACTGTGGTTTCTTTTCCTTCCTCCATAGTTCGTCTTCCTGTCCCTGTTGCGGATCCCCTTCCCGTGGTTCCCAATCCAGTGCAGATTCACCTCCCATGCAAGTTACTACTGAGAGGCCACCAATCAAACACGTTTATACTCACAGAAAGGCACCAACCCCTCCTCCAATTCAGCCCTCGTCGACAGATCCTGTCATTGCTTCTTCTCCCTTAGACCTTGATCTTTCTATTGCCCTGTTGAAAGGTAAACGCACTTGTACTTCTCATCCTATTTCACACAATGTTTTAGTTGCTCACCTTTCTGCTTCTCATTGCAACTTTATATCATTGTTATCATCTGTTTCCATTCCCAAGACTGTTCAGGAAGCCCTTACCTCCCAGGGTTGCGGCAAGCCATGGAAGAGGAACTATCTGCTCTACAACACAATCACAAGTGGGAACTTACTGCTCTTCCTCCCAGTAAGCATGCTGTTGGGTGTAAGTGGGTCTACACAGTGAAGTATCTTCCAGATGGCAGTGTAGAGCGATTGAAGGCCAGGTTAGTGGCCAAGAGCTATTCTCAGCTATATGGTGTGGACTATATGGAGACATTTTCTCCTGTGGCTAAAATTGGTTCAGTTTGGGTGTTGATTTCATTAGTTGCTATGTATGATTGGCCTCTTGTGCAACTGGACATTAAAAATGCTTTCCTACATGGTGATCTCATTGAGGAAGTGTATATGGAGCAACTGTTAGGGTTTGTTGTTCAGGGGGAGGATGGTAATGTTTGTAGACTCAAAAAGGCAATTTATGGACTGAAACAATCTCCACGTGCATGGTTTGGGAGGTTTAGTGAAGTAGTGAAAAGATTTGGGATGAAACAGTGTTAGGTAGACCATTTTGTGTTCAGCCATGACTCAAAAGATGGGAAAATCTTGCTAGTGGTGTATGTGGATGATATTGTCATAACTGAGAGTGATAGTAACGGGATTGACAGGCTGAAGAAATTCTTACAGGACCACTTCAATACGAAAGATTTGGGTACGCTGAAATACTTCCTGGGAATAGAAGTTGCAAGGTCAAAGCATGGAATTAACTTATGTCAAAGAAAACATGTTTATGATCTACTTGAAGAAACAGGACTGCTAGGTGCTAAACCGGCAGTGACTCCTATGGAACTTAATGTCAAGTTGAGTGTTGATGCAGGTGAAGAGTTCGATGATCCTGGAAGATACAAGAGGTTGGTGGGAAAGTTGAATTATCTGACTATTACCCAACCAGATATACCATTTGCTGTGACTATGGTGAATCAATTTATGCAACATCATCGGATTCCTCATTGGGAAGTAGTTCTAAGGATTGTTAGGTACCTGAAGGGTGCTCCAGGTCGTGGTTTTCTATACCAAAGTGGAGGGACTCTTGAAATAGTAGGGTATACAGATGCTGATTGGGTTGGTTCTATATCAAACAGGAGATCAACTATAGGGTATTGTACCTTCCTTGGTGGCAATCTTGTAACTTGGAAGAGCAAGAAACAAACAGTGGTGGCAAGGAGTAATACAAAAGCTGAGTACAGAGCTATGGCTCATACCACATGTGAACTAGTATGGTTGAAAAATTTGCTACAAGAGATGGGGTTCTCGGTTGACAAACCCATGAGACTATACTGTGATAACCAAGCTACTGTTCACATCTCTTCCAACGCAGTCTTCTATGAGAGAACCAAACATGTTGAGGTTGATTGTCACTTTGTGAGAGAGAAAGTGATGAGTGGAGTGATAACCACATCTCATGTGAGTTCAGGAAATCAGTGGGCAGATCTCTTTACAAGGGGATTGCCTCGGGGCAGAGTAGATTATATTTGTGACAAGTTGGGACTATATGACATATACTCTCTAGCTTGAGGGGGAGTGTTAGAATACACAAATCAGGTGTATTTTGGTCATTTGGGTTTATCTATTTGAGAGTGAAAGGTCTATTTTATTTAAGTTTAAGTTATGTGTCCCATCACTTATGAGGGACAATATGGTCTTTCCTGTAACTATGTTTATTGGATATAAATACAAGTGGGTCGGTTAGAGGTGGACTGATTTTTCCTAATCTCGCCGAACCCTTATTCTTTCTCTTCTTCTTCTTCTCTACTTTAACATAGAATCAAATAGGGATTTCATAGAGATATACTAGACTTTGAACAGACTCTTATCTGGGACTTCACAATGTGGTAACTCCGTTTCTTTTATTTGTGGCTCTTCTTTTTCTCTGTTCTGTTTAATAATTCATAAATTCTCACTTAGGATGTCAGTGGGTTGGATTCAGTAGTAAACCCACATTGATCTGAGTCAGCCTTAATTGGGTTTTGGGTCGAGTTTACATTGAGGTAAACCCATGCCAAACCTGGCCCATTGACATTGCAGCATTAAAATCAAATCTCAACCACAAGAAATTGCAGCATTAAATCATTTGTATAAATTGCCTTGGCTGAGCATAGATGTTCTACACATGGGGTGGATTGGGTTGGAGTTGCTCGACATCCCTAATTCTTAGTTGTTAGCATTAAGTATATCATTTGTAGTTCTTCATTAATTTCTTCCTACAATGTTTCTCTTAGGTTGTGCTTGCAAGATCTAATGAAGAGGATTTGGTCCGGAAGAAATGGTTTTGGGGCCAACTGGCATGCCATACGGGAAAAAATGTTATTGGTGTTTGGAGAAGCACTCTCATCAAACTGCACACAAGTTGTACGGATGATCCAGGTGGTAAAAATCATATTGTTGGATTTTGTGATTGATCATTTAATTATAAATATATACTAATCTTTTTTCCTGCCTAACTTTGATCTATACACAGTTACACACAAATTTGGGGGGGGGGGTATTGTGCATGTTGAAAATTGGCATTATCAGTATTTTGAAAATTGGACTAGAGTGTTCGACCAAACTGTGTTCAACCAGAATGGGTAATTGAAAATAGGGAATTACAGGAACCTATACAGGTTGAACTGCTGGTTAGACTGGGAAAACTGGGAACTGGGGCCCTATCTAGTTTGATGTCTGGTTTACTTTTATATACGTTGGTCCATATGTCATGAATTTGCAATAAGGATCCTTGATCCTTCACAAGAAACTCTGCGGTTTATAGTGAACTACATGCATTCATAAATATGTAACTAAACGTGCATAAATGTATGGGAAGCAACTCTGCAAATGTTCCAGCTATGCCAAAAGATTGACCATTCAATGCCAAAGCTCTAGTAGAATCCTGCCTTTATTGTTTGTTTGTTTGGAGGCTTCACCTTAAGCTCCAAGATAGTTGCTTCAGCAAGTAGTTTTGTAACTAAATTTTTGGTATGCTGAGAAGAGGATGAACCCTAAAAAGTTGAGCTAGAAGTCAATCCGAGCTTAACTAGATGCAATTTGTATGGATGACAAGTTAACTGAATGGTGGTGAAATTATTGTATGAAGATATTGATTGTGATTTCCAGAAGATACACTTATTTTATATAATCCAGAAAATACAGGCCCTGATTATATGAGAAAGGAGGGCATGGTACATACCATATATACCCCTTCAAGCTACTAGATGTAGAAGTATTCCTTTTTGTTTTTGGGAAAGGTAAAGCATAATTGTATTCTGATTGTCAAAAAACTTTTGATCAGTAGAAAGTAATTTTATTAATGCAGCTTAAAGATTACAAGCAGATAGGTGTAAGATCCATCCCTAAAAGAACAAGAATTCACAGATTTGCCCAGAACAACTGTTCTCTTAAAGCTCCTTATTTGGCTGGAGTGTCTGCCATTCCATTTGTTCTTCTCACCCATTTAAAGAAAACATTAAGCTCCCTTATTAAGTTTCAATCTCCCTAAATTTGTTCCAGAAAACCTAAGGGATTTGGGTACTGCATCTTGTCCAAGAGATGACCACCTTAGAGTCCCCTTCCACTTCTAGATTGTGGAAACCAAACTGTTTAGCAAATTTTAAGCCCTGCAATAGGCTAACCATTTCTACTGTCAGTGAATCACCGTGCTCCAGTGGTTCTGAATACAATGCCACCATTCTTCCTTCTAAATTCCCGAAGACACCCCATATCCCAGCCAATCTCGTATTGCCTATGTAACTTTCGTCGAAGTTGAGCTTTAGGAAGTTAGATGCCGAGGGATTCCATACCATGACTTGCCATACCTTTTCTTGTGTTGAGAGTGGCATCTCTTTCCAAGTTCTCAAAATATCATTCAGCGAGAAATGTTGGAAAGCCTCCATGGTTTTCACCTAATGTGCAACCTTTATTTTAATGAACTCAATAACTTTGTCTTCAGTTTTGCTTTTATCATTGAAAATTCTTCCATTTCTTTCTTCCCAAATGGTCCAAACCGCAACAACCCTCATTGCTTTCCGAACTAGTTTTCCTCTTTTCTTTGGTCGTCTCCAGAAATTAGGGTCAAAGAGGCCCACCCTATCTTGAGGAGGAGTCCATCTGCACCCATGTAGAGAACAAAGATGCTTCTAAATATAAAGCACAAAGGAACATTATATAAAAATATGGGAAGTAGTTTCACCACCTTGCAAAGTGTTGGTTCGGATGATATTTTGTTATCCTCTTGTCTGGGTTGGATATTAAGTCTTTAGTTAATGGGCCTTAGTTACTGGGCCTATTTTTATTTAGTGTCTTATTTGACTGGGTGTCCCATCACTAATCATGGGCATCCTGGTCCTTTTATGTAACTTTATGTACTATTATTATATAAGTGAACAGGGCCGGATGATGAACAGTGTCCATTCGAACATTTCTTCCTTTCTCCTCTTCTCTTCCTCTTCTTCTTCTTCCTCTTCTTCTTCTCTGCTCACTTGACAGGTTTAGTTCGGCAAACATAGTATCAGAGCACTAAAACTCGCCTGGTTTCAGTTCGGTGCTTCAGCAGTTTGGTGGCAACTTGCAACAACAGTAGTTAGAGTAGTACAACAGAGTGGAACTTGGTATTTCAGTCCTGATACGGACCCTCCGGTCTGGGTTTACAGTGCTGCAAGCTCCGTAAGTCTGAAGTTGTTTCATATAACTTGTGTGACAGTTTTTGGTACTCTTGCAAGTCGGAGAAGTTCCACCCGGGGAAGTGTCTTCTAGAGATGTTAGGGCTAGTGGGAGGTCTTCTAATCTGTAGAACCCAAAATTGCACAGCCTACAGATAACAAATGTGTTGCTAGACGAATACAACTTTAGGGAATGGTCTGTTTCAGCCATGCTCTTTATCACATCCCGGGATCTTACCGGCTACTTGGACGGGCAGAAGAAAGAACCCGAAATTGGGAGTGCTGAATATGCTATTTGGAGAAGAGAGAATGCTACAGTCATGCCCTGGATACTTGCTTCAATGACTCCAAGGGTAGCTAGGACCGTTCAACACTTATCCATAGCTGCCAAGATATGGGAAAATGTGTCTAAGACCTAAGGGCAGAAAAAAAATAATGCTCGAATCTATAGATTGAATCAAGATATTGCTGCCCTGAGGCAAGGAGATATGAGTGTTGCAACATACTTTGCTACATTAGAAGGACTAGGGGAAGAGCTGGATCGCCACCTGATCATTGACTGGGAGAATGCCAGAGACAAGGAAAAACATGACAAACAAGTTGAAGAGGGTAGAGCATTCAAATTTTTGGCTGGCCTAGATCCAATATATGAGAACATAAGGTCCCAAATTCTGGGAAGAGATGAGATGCCCGACTTACATCATGTCTACTACCTTGTGAGAAATGAAGAGGTGAGAAGAAAAGAGATGCAAGTTGATGCACAGACTAAACTAGCTAAACAATCTATAGAACATTCAACCCTAATTTCTACAAATCAAAGGGGGAACAAGTTCTCTGACAAGAGACACCTGAAGTGTACTCACTGTGGGGGAGAAAAACATGTGAAAGAGACCTGTTGGGTTTTCTATCCTCATCTGAAACCAGCTGCATTGATGGAAGATAGGAAGCACCAGAAGGGCAAATCTGCAAGTGGGAACCTGGCAGCAAGTCACAGGGATGGAGGTTCCCAACACTCATCCACAGTTGCTTCCTCTTCCATGGGAGAGACTACTAGTTCCCAAGAACATGGGTCTATGGATTTCACAGCTGATGAGGTGGAGGTACTTAGTCGGGCACTGGCCCGCCTAAGGACAAATTCCCTTGCTTCCACCTCCCTTGCCAGATCAGGTATTGTCTCCGCCTTTAGTGCAACTAGTTCCATTGATCCAGCTTCCTGGATTATTGATTTCGGTGCGACTGACCACATGACTCACATGTCTTCTTTATTTTCTTCCTATCATTTAATGTCTGGCCAAGACAAGATGAAGTTTGCTGATGGTTCCCTCTTTACCATATCTGGGAAAGGAGTGGATGAGCTAAGCAAGGACCTCTCACTCAAATTTGTATTGCATGTTCCCAATCTCTCTTCAAACTTTTTATCTGTTTCAAAACTTACCAAGAACTTGAACTGTAGCATAACCTTTTTTCTTACTCATCATGTTTTTCAGGACAGTTTGACGAAGAGAATGATTGGGAGTGGTCATGAGCGTGGAGGCCTCTACTACCTTGATGCAGACATTAGTTCGGCCCTACAAACATCTGCTACTGGTGGTCAATCTAATGTGGAGTCATTAACTAAGTTACACCTGTGGCATGCTAGGCTAGGTCATTTACAGTTTTCGTCATTAGAAATGTTGTTTCCGGAATTGTTCCAAGGTGTTTTAAGTCAAAAGTTAGTCTGTGAAGTCTGTCAATTATCAAAACAGTGTAGAATTGTGTATTCAACTCCTAGTAATGAAATTCAAACACCTTTTGACTTAGTCCACTCTGATGTTTGGGGTCCTTCTCCCATTGTTTCTATTGATGGCTATCGATACTTTATCAGTTGTATTGATCACTATTCTCGATGCACATGGATCTACTTATTAAAGACATGAGATGAAGTGCCGCGGGTAACCATGGCATTTTGCAAAATGATTGAAACACAATTTGGCAAGAAAATCAAGCAATTTAGGTCAGATAATGTTGTTGAATATTTCGAAAGGTCCTTAAACTTGCTTATGGAGGATGCGGGAATGATCCATCAGTCATCTTGTGCTAGTACCCCCCAACAGAATGGGGTTGCTAAGCGCAAGAATAGACACTTATTGGAGACTGCACGAGCTTTACTATTTCAGCACAAGGTTCCAAAAGCCTATTGGTCTCAATCAATCATTACTGCATCATATCTGATAAACAGAATGCCATCTAAGGTCTTGAGGATGAAGACTCCATTTTCTGTTCTTTGCCCTCACCTTCCTGTTTTTTTTTTCTCTTCCACCTAGGGTCTTTGGGTGTATATGTTTCATACATGTCAAGGATCCGAAGAAGACCAATTTGGATCCTCGAGCTACGAAGGGAATTTTCTTGGGGTACTCTCTTACTCAGAAGGGATACAAGTGTTACGATCCAATCACCAAGAAAAAATGTCACAAAAGATGTGGTTTTCTTTGAGTCTCAATCCTACTTTCCATCTTCCCCGGATCCTCTTCAGGGGGAGACTAGTGGGATGGAAGATGACCCTCCTGTTGATCCTTCTATTCCCTCCTTCTTTGTGCCCCTCTTTGCCTCGGATCTTCTATCCTCTCCTCTTGATCCTCCTAGTTGTAGTATCCCAGGTGAATCTAGTGAGGCTCCCATTGGCCCAACTACTACTAGTGATGTTGCAAATGTTACTAAAGATTCAAGCAGGCAACAAAAATATATCATAATCACCTACAATAGAAGGAAGAAGAGTCCTCCAACTCATGACATCAACCAATTGGACTCGGATCAACCTGTCTCAATAACTCAAGGTAATCCTATCAATTCCTTTGTCTTGTATCTTCCGATTGCCCTTCGTAAGTCTATCGTTCTTGTACTATCAGACACCCCATTGCTGATTTTGTGTCTTACTCACATTTGTCCCCTCGTTATTGTTCTTTTGTGTCTGCTCTCTCTTTTGTGCATGTTCCTACTAGGTACTCAGAGGCAGTGTCTGACCCAAAGTGGAAAGAGGCTATGAATGAAGAGATGAATGCCTTAATGGAAGCAGGCACTGTTGGATGCAAGTGGGTATTCACTGTGAAGCATAGGGAGGATGGGTCCATTGAAAGATACAATGTTAGACTCGTAGCAAAGGGATTTACTCAAAATGAAGGAATTGACTACAAAGAAACATTTGCTCCAGTAGCAAAAAACACTATCAGAGTTCTACTATCATTAGCTGCAAATTTCTTGTGGGAGCTTCATCAGCTGGATGTGAAGAATGCCTTTTTAAATAGTGATCTACATGAGGAGGTATTCATGGATCCTCCACCAGGTTATGAATTTGGCAGGAAAGTCTGTAGACTGAGAAAAGCACTATATGGCCTTAAAAAGTCCCCTCGAGCTTGGTTTGAGAAGCTCTGTAGAGCCATGAAGAAAGGTGGTTATACTCAAAGCGGGGTAGATCATACCCTATTCATAAGGAAGGGAAATGGGAAACTTACAGCTCTTATCGTCTATGTAGATGATATGGTAATTACTGGGGATGATAAGGAAGAGATTAAAAGGCTGAAGGAGGTCCTAGCTGCTGAATTTGAAATCAAAGACCTGGGTCAACTGAGATACTTTCTAGGGATTGAAGTTGTTAGATCCAAAGAGGGCATTTATATATGTCAACGGAAATACATCCTTGACCTTCTACAAGAGACATGCATGTTGGGGTGCAGGCCAGCAGATACTCCAATAGAACCAAACCATGGTCTACAGGAGTCGGTAGGAGAGGACTATCCTGATAAGGAAAGATACCAAAAGCTAGTGGGGAAGTTAATTTACCCGTCTCTCACTCGTCCTGACATTGCTTATGCTGTTCATGTTGTCAGTCAGTTCATGCACATTCAAAAAATTCCTCACATGAAAGCTGTAGAAAGGATTCTTAGATATTTAAAGTCTTGCTCTGGGAAAGGGATTCTGTTCATAAAAAACAATAAAATTGAAGTTGAAGGATATACTGATGCAGATTGGGCTGGTTCTGTGGGTGACAAAAAGTCGACTTCAGGATACTGCACCTTTGTTGGAGGAAGTTAGTTACATGGAGAAGTAAAAAACAAAATGTGGTTGCCAGGTCTAGCGCAGAGGCTGAATATCAGGTTATGGCTCATGGTGTTGCGGAACTGTTGTGGCTTAAGGTTCTTCTTGGTGAACTGGGAGTGAAGATTGAGTGTCCTCTCAAGTTGTACTGCGACAACAAGGCTGCCATCAACATTGCAAATTACCTAGTGCAACATGATAGAACATAACATATTGAGATAGACCGTCACTTTGTTAGAGAAAGAATAGTCTCAGGAGAACTCTGCATTCCTTACACTCCCTCAGAGATGCAGATTGTAGATGTCTTAACTAAAGGGCTAACCACTGTGAAATTCTTGGACTTGGCAAGCTAAACATGATTGACATCCATGCTTAATTTGAGGGGGAGTGTTGGTTCGGCTGATATTTTGTTATCCTCTTGTCTGGGTTGGGTATTAAGTCTTTAGTTAATGGGCCTTAGTTATGTTGGACAGTTTTGTATGCCCTTAGCTTCAATCAGAATGATGTACTTTATACGTTTATTGTAAATGAATAAAAGTACATATTTGATTCATGTTCCCTTGGTATGTGTGTAATACCCTTAAACTGGACACTTAATGAGACTCGTGTTAGTTTAGAATGTTCACAGCCAGTGGGTCGGTCTGGGGAGACCTATCCTGATAAGGCTGACACTGTTGTACCACCAAGTCAGTTGGGGTGGCCTGTCTCAGTTGCCAAGGTGAGACCCTAGGCACATACAGTGTAGGATTAATTGAATCTTTAAACTGGACCAGATTTCCAGTATTGCCCTGGACCTTGGAGATTGATGGGCAAAACTGGAAAGTTACACCCGGCCCCTAGACTCGATTATGATACTGCACTAGGTGCCGGATTGGGCTGTTTTTGATGTACCAATCAGTGAGATCCTTAGCGGGGGTCAAAACTTGGGTATGTTGGGACAGTCTGAGAATTCATCCGAGTGGGTGATCATAGTGATAGGATCAGCCCCTTTGTCGGACAAAGGTAATGATCGGGGATGCACTCTCACTGATGGAAACAAAGACTGCCGGCAGCCGATTTCAATCGTTGAGATTTGTTTTGCAAAGTATATTTTATATGAGTTATAAAAGTATATATTATGGTTTCTAAAATGTTTGCAAAATGTTTTAATTCCTGAGATCCATATAAGTAGAGAGTGCAACACTGTTCTTTGCAGCCGAGGGAGAGGTCCTCTCTTGTCGGGCAGTGTATGATCATTATGGGCTGAGAGGTTAAGTGTAAGACCATTGAGGATAATGCCTGATGGGCTAATCTTGCATCTGCCCACAGTCCCTGGGTGTTACAGGGTGGCTTGGCCCATGGACCACTTATGGTAAGTGTTGGGCCCATAGAGCCCATTTGATGGGTTTCAGGGAGTGCACTGTCCATAACAGTGTATTTGGCTAGGCCTTGTAACAAAGGCTGGGCCAAACCCATGTGGCTGATGTGTAGATCAATGTTTGGGTCCCACGCCATACAAGGAAGCCCAACTGGGCAACAGTTAGGAAGGTTAAGTGGGCACATAAGCTTAATGGGCCTAAAGCCCATTTCGAACTGGACTTATTTAATAAGTTAAATATGGGCGAATTCTGAGATGGATCAGCAAATAGACCCTATCCACTCAGAGAGTCCAGATTTGAATATGATTCAGATATAGAAGCCTCCTAATGAGATTAAGAGAAGGCTTCTCTAATCTACATATAAGATAAGGGTTTATCCTTATCACCTAAAAGAGGTCTGATCCAAATATGATTTGGATAAGCAGCTCCTAATTGGATTAGGAGTTGATCCTTTGGGTTTACAAAAGAAGGAGGGGGCGACAGCCTTTAGATGATGATCAGTTAAACAGATCATCTTTAGAGCTGAAATTACAGAAGAAAGAATTAAGCAACCTTGTAGAATTCTTTCTTGCCACCCAATTTACCAGTTCAATCTCTAGTTGGGGGAGAAGTCAAGATTCGATCTTGACATCAGTTCTTAGAGAAAGAATTGATAGGAAGCTGTGCTCACGTGCCATCCTGCTGTTTCTTGCGAATGACAAAATTCTTGGAGAAGAATACTGCTGATTCTGCTCCATCCTGCACTATGTCATCTTCAGTGGGAGCAGTCTTTGAATCATTCTTTGGGCGTGAACACCTTCGTTGGGAGATATTATTTCTCCGTATCAGGTATAATCTTCTCTTACTCCTTTTGGTTCAGATCTGGTTCAGTTTATGTTTCGAGATTGGTCATTGAAAATATGATTTTCTAAATAGGGAATGCGATTCCCAGTTGAAAGGGAGAGAAATTTTTTTTGAAATTTGCCCCTTTATTCCGCAAGATTTGGGCGTCCATACGATGGATCTCTCATCCCCTCAAGTTACTGGGCCTATTTTTATTTAGTGTCTTATTTGATTGGGTGTCCCATCACTAATCAGGGGCATCCTGGTCCTTTTATGTAACTTTATGTACTGTTATTATACAAGTGAACAGGGCCGGCTGATGAACAATGCCCATTCAAACATTTCTTCCTTTCTCCTCTTCTCTTCCTCTTCTTCTTCTCTGCTCACTTGACAGGTTTAGTTCGACAAACACAAAGGAAACACATACGAGGGGAAAGGCTTTTATTCGGCTTTCTCTTCTGCAAAACGGAACATGATTTAAAAATATGGGAAGTAGTTTCACCATCTTGTTTGGGCTTGCCCCGAGGGGCTTGGTTGGGGTCTGGGGGCAGAGTCCCCCTGTCTAGCTGCTAAGCATAAAAAAAGAGTTGGTGTGCGATCAAAGCGAGATTTTTAAAAAGCACTTAAAGTTACACAACTTTTTTCTACATGGATTAAGAATTTATGACCCTGATATGGACTTGTTTGGGCTTGCCTTGAGGGGCTTTGTTGGGGGTCCGTGGGCGGAGCCCCCCGCCCAGTTGCTAAGCATAAAAAAACAGTTCTTGGTTGTTAGAGAATATCAACCTATTCAAGAACCTCACCTAACAGCTTAAGCTTTTAGGTTGAATGGTTCTTTGAGATGATATCAGGGCCAATCTGACCAAGTGGTCTAATGTCTGATCTTCGTCACCTCCATTATAATTAAATAAGTTTCAGCACAAGGTATGGGTGGGCCTGTGCTTGTTCACGCTTCAAGCCCAATGGGCTTTCGTGTGAGAGGGCATGTTAGAGAATATCAACCTATTCAAGAACCTCACCTAACAGCTTAAATTTTTAGGCTGAATGGTTCTTTGAGAATGGTCATGTTTCCTTCTTGTTTTTTCAGCATTACCTTTAGCACTCGCCTCTTCGATTATGAAGTTCTTTGCCTCTACCTGTAATCCCTTCCTCCATCTTCTAGAAGACTTGGACCCTTTCTCCATTGCTTCAGTCGTTTTTGTCAAAAAAAAAAAACCTTATATTACCCATAATATCTAGCTCAAAAGCATTCCTGGTATTTTTCTCATCTATCTGGACTCCATTGAACTTGTGGATTGCTTTCTGCTTTGATCATGATTTCCTTTTTAATTTGCTTTTGCTAGAGGCTTGACAGCGTTTTTTGATTTGGGAAGCACTCAGGGAAATGTCTCTCTTCCTGGTGGAGACATTTACTTGGTTTTGCTGGGCTATACAGATACAGAAAGAGTGCAACTGATTATTTTTTTGACATACTGGAAATGCTGTTTCTGTGCGCTTGCCAAGGATATTAATAATTTCTTAATGGGTTTGGCTCTTTTTCTCAATGAACTCAGGACTTCCAGGTCTTGAGATCATCTATAATCAGTTAAATATTTTGTGGGTAGTAGGTGGTGTACTCTTTTGTCTATTACTTTAAACTTATACTTAAAATAAGATTTTTTAATTACTCAAAAAATAAAAAAACAGTTATCCCATATGGTATCTTGTTTTCTGAAGTTTCATAGACATTTCCTCATTGACAGATCATTCAAGATGAATTGCTTTCTGAAGAAATTGAGATGTACAGAGCTTGTGATGCAAATGGTATCCCACCTCTTGGTCGTCTTCAGAGTTATTTTATAGAGTTGGGACAAGATGCAAATCTAGATGATAAAACTTCAAAACTGAGTATGGCAATCAGTTCTTGCATGAGGGACATGTACCACTATATGCGTGTCTCTGGATTACACACACTGGAATGTGTTATGGATAATGCTCTGTCTGCTGTCAAGAGGGAACAGCTTCATGAAGCTAGCAATGTATGTGCCTACTATCCTGTATAAATTGAATAAGTGAGTATGGCATATTAGAGATAATGTTGTCATTATGCTTCTGCAAATTAGTCATCTTTTCATTGAATGTATATTTACCTTCAATTTCACTGAAGAAATGTTCTTGTTTATCTGACAGGTTCTTTCTTTGTATCCCCTTCTTCAACCCCTGGTAGCTGTTATGGGTTGGGATTTATTGTCTGGCAAAACAGTTGCTCGGAAAAAACTGATGCAAGTTTTGTGGAGAAGCAAGTCACAGGTATTAAGGCTGGAAGAGTTCTCCCTCTATGGCAAACAATCAGATGAGGTAATCTTGAAGCTTCAGTAGAAATACCTTTTATGTTTGGTATTGTTTCCTTAGGTCATATTTGTACTTGGCAGAATGATTTTGTAATCATTGGAAGTGCATTCAACAGATATCTTGCGTGGAGCATCTTTGTGATACTTTGTGTTATCATCTAGATCTTGCTTCTTTTGTTGCCTGTATCAATTCTGGTCAGGCATGGAGTTCCAAGTCTTCACTATTGTTTTCTGGAAAAGAACAAAATGTGGATGAAAATGAGGGTGCACAATTGGACCCTTTTGTTGAAAACTTTGTGCTGGAACGACTTGCTGTTCAGACTCCTATGAGGGTAAGAATATGCTTTTGTATTTTGAATTTGATGAAACACCAAGCATCGTGATTATAGCTTATTACAGCTTCACATATAGTCTTGTTAACAATTCTTTTGGTAGGTGGCTGAGTGTTTTTATCAATATGTAAAACTAACAAGGATTACAACCATTGTATAAGATCGAACCCCATAATGTTGTGGATCCAACAGAAAAGGAGGTCCTTTGTGTTGTCTTTTGGTCGTTTCTTGAGGTGGATCCCAAGCATTTAATCTTGTATTTCTCTTTCCTCTTTGTTGTATTCTCTTTTTTAGTTGTTTAGAGCAATTGTGGTGATCTCTCATCACCCTGATCGAAGTACTCTTCCTTTTATCAATAAAGTTTTCTTTTTTATTTATTACAAAAAAAATGTGTGGATCCAACAGAAAAGGAATAGAGGACATATTAAATTTGTAACCCTCCAAACAAAAGCCAAGAAGGAAAACATTGATTTTGTCTGTCTTTCTGATTGTCTTTTGGCAAGTAGAAGCAGTCATTGATTAGGACAGTTCCCGTGTAAAAAAGGATGACTTTAACCTGTCTATATGCTAAGAAGTTAACTGGTTTACTAGTAAGGGTGGCAATTTATTTACTAGGAAGATGGAGAGATAAATAGTGACCTACTTGCAATTTGCAAACGCCATCATTATTATTATTATTGTTTTTTTTTTTTTTGTGAAGAGGGTGGGGAAGGAGGGGCTAGGAATCTACAAATTTTGATAAGCTATTTTAAGGAGAGGCAAGTAAATAACTTTTGATACTATTGCTAATACCTTGTCATCTAGTGCAAAATATGATTAAGATGAATTTTGGTGGTCATAATCTGAGAAATTGGGGATCTTCAGGGATTGGTGGGGCATTCAAAAGTTGTAACTGAGATATATTGACAATCTTTTCTGGATCTATTTGATATGGAAGCTCAATAAGGACTGAGATACTAGCTGTTCTATAGGGATTATGGTTGGGCAGAAGTCAGCAGTATAATAATATAGTGGTGGAAGGAGATTCTAATTATTAGTTGGCTTGCTTATGGACAACCCCTTGGATGCTTGGAAATAAAGTACTTATTGAGGGAAATCAGAAAACTAGTCGTTGAACTAAATGTAGCTTTCTCATGGATCTATAGATCTGCTGACAGTTGGGCAAATGCTTTGAAAAGATACCCCTTGGATGCTTTGAAACCTGGGTTTTTAGCAATTCTGGTTCTTGGGGTGTGGCTGAACCAGCCAGGGCCCCGGGCCATGGTTCAACTGGTCCATCTGGCGTGTCTGGTCCGGTTTCCTAAACACTGAGAAGAAGAGAAAATAAGAGATCAAACAGTGTTGCTATGCAGTAAAAGAATCATGGGGTGGATGGTATTTTACCAGAATTTGAAGGAGTTCCCAAAGATGTTTGGAATGGCTTTTGGTCTTTACTAGAGTTAGAGTCACGAAATTAATCTCTTGTTTTATTGTTTTTCTCTTGAGCTGTAATACTTTATTCTCCGTATTGGGTAGTTTTTGATCTTGTGGTGATATTTCGTTTCCATCATGGATGTACTCTTTCTCTTTGATTAATAATTTTTTTATTTATTACTGGAAAAAAGTTTGGGGTTTTAAATTCCATCCTTTTATTGGTTATTAAATATCACTTTCTGCTTGGTTCTAACAAGATACTTTTCCTCCAGGTCTTGTTTGATGTAGTTCCAGGCATAAAATTTCAAGATGCCATTGAGCTAATCAGCATGCAGCCCATTGCTTCAAATGCAGCAGCTTGGAAGAGGTACGGATGCAACAAGTCTATCATCACTAGTCATTTGCTACATGCTTTTGTAGTTGATGCTCAACCATCATATTTTTAATTTGTATGGATAATCCCATGTTTGTGGACGCATTTGGTTACTTTTATGAATTGTGACTATGAGGCTAGTTGTCTCTTTGCATAACTTGGTGATGATCTTTGCTGTCATGAGTGATTGTTCTTTATGGTTGTTTACGTACTTTCTTGTGGACCTATTTTATTATTTAAATTAGTTGTTGGATATGTATATGGTGTAGAAATTGGATAATAGTGGCTTCCTGTTCAGCAGCATAACCTAAATCCTAACCACAGCGGCATCCATCTAATGTGAACAGAATCAAGATGAATTTTGATGGATGCTGTTTAGGGAATCCAGGGCCCTTTGGAGTAGGGGAAGTTTTCGGGAATTTTGAAGGAAATATTCTAGCACTCTATTCAGGTCCAATTGGGGTAGGTGACTCTATCAGGGCAGAGTTACTGGCAGTGTTGCATGGTCTAATGATGGCTAAAACTCCCCACTAGAAAGAGGAACTGGTAGAGGGAGATTTGAAGGCAATTATTGCATGGATTAGAAATAACAAAGGGGGGTCTTGGAGATGAAGATATAGGCATAGGAAATAACAAAATTTTATTGGGAATTGGAACATGATACAAATGGTCTCCATGGTTGGCTAACTCCTTACTGAATGGTTTGGCAAAATCTGGGTATAACAGAAATCAAATCCTTCAGAGAACCATGGCCATTTTCTTTTCATTTCATAACTAGACAATGCCCCCATAAGACCTAGGAGAGGAGAGGAAGATGGGAAGCCGAAGCGGAGAAGTCTTTCAAATGGTGAGTATATGGAAGTCTGAACTGAATATTGAAGCGAAGAAAATCTTACTCGATAGTGGAAGGGCCAGAGGAAAGAACCTGTTAAAAGTTAGGGAGGATAGGAAGGCGATGATACTATTGTTTGCGGAAGCAGTGATATGGTTGAAGGGCTTTATCTATGGTGTTATACAATCGGTTAGGACAATAGGTTGGAGGAATGTTTTAGAACTGGAAAAGAAGTGCGAAGTGGAGCTGAGGTGCAATGGAAGAGGCTGGTTCATCACGGTAGCAGAATACTTCGGCACAAGAAAACAAATGGTTTGCTTACCAGAAGGGGAGAAGATGCAAGGTTGGATGGCCTTCGCGGAGGGGTTGCAGCAGTTTCTTGTCTGTGTCGATAAACTTGTGGAGAAGGAGCAAGAAGGAAGATCTGAACCCCTTAAATGCATGGGGCAGCCATTGAGGAAGAGCTCATGCGGTGCTGGAGAGGTTATATCGAGCTCTAATACAGGGGTGAAACTGTGGTTTGAGGGTGAGAAAGATGATTGGGAGAGGAGAATGGTGATATCAGTGAGCAAGGAAATACAAGATTGGGGGAAGGTTCTAAACTCAGTGGTGCATAATTTGAATCTGGAGTCTGAGGTTGCTCTGAAACCATTCTCAGACAGGAAGGCAGTGTTGAGAATTGACGATGAGATAAACAGGGGCTTTACAACCTTCGAATGTGAAGAAGGTATGGTCCAAATACAAAACTGGAAGCCGTTGTGTAATGAGATGGAACATGTTTGTGGAAGTTTCCTGCTCAAGCTGGTAGGACTTCCCTTCCATCTCTGGAATGAAGCAAATCTGGGAAATATTGTGAAGCTGTTGGGCGGGGAAATGGAGGAAGCGCAGCTGCAAGACTTTCGCACCGCAGTGGTTAGGATGGTTGGGGTGAGACCGGAATCGCTCCCAAGAACAATCGAGGTTCTTGCTGATGGATCGTGGTTTAAAGTTTGGTTAGTTTCAGAGGTGGAGGCAGAGCTTTGGGGACGAATAACCAAGGTAGAAGACGACACTGACGTGGAGGGCTGGATTACTAGGGGACCACAGGTGGAGAGTAAGGCTGAACATACGTGGCAGCTTAGAAGGGAGGTTGGAAAGTCGGTGGGAGAAAACCAAAGGTCACGAAAGCTATTAAAAGAAAAGAATTTAAAAATATTTGAATTAGATGGAAGTTCAAAGGTTCGAGATGCTTTCGCTGACGTGGTTAAGAGGGGAGAGGCTTGCAGGCCGGCTTATCCGAACCAGTGGGTGGACCGGATGGTTGAAACAGATAGTGGACTCCCTACCCACGTGACTGTTTAAGTGAGCACGTGGGTCGGGGTAAAACTTTGGGGACTATAGACGATAGACCCCATCTATCTTCTTCCTCATCGAAGAAAACTGATGGGGGCGTTGTGGGGGATCTCAGGCAGACAGAGAAGAGTTCAAGTTCACTACGATGGGTGTCTCGCACAGTTCCTGAAATACCCAGGGAGGGAGGAACCTCACAAGACCGACCAAGCCCCAGATATGATCGAGATCATTTCAAGGAGAAGGTATTGACAAGGGCTGGGTAGACTGTGATCTGGAGGAGGCAGATGTGTAAGAAGATTCTGACAGCCGGTCTAGCATAGGCAGTGTCTTGGGTGAGAAGTTTCTAGAGGAAGAAATTCCTGCAACTCTCGATCTGGATACGTTGCTTATAGAAGAACCAGTAGAGGAAATGTCTCACTGCGCTAAGAAAGAGCTGTATAATAATGAAGTGGAACACATTTCGAATTCTGGGGGGTGAAAACTCTAACTTAAACTCAGAAGCTCCATCTCCAAATCACCTTGCCGAACAGGATTTTTGTAAGGATTCTCTCGAGACTTCTCAGAAGCAAGACGGGGACATAGTGGTGAGGCACAAACAGGAGGGTAAGAATTCTCTGTTTATCAGAGGAGGCGGAAAGGCTAACTAATCAGAACCGAGCCTTGGAGTCAGATGAACCCCACATTCCTTGTTAGGGCCTGACTGGTTCTGTATCCAATTCCCGCACTCCTATCCTACCCCAACACAACCCAGGCAACCGTGTCCCTTCGATTTGTGATACTAACGCCTGCTCTTTGTCCTATGTGCCAAATACAAATCCCAACCCAGAGGATGCAGCCCTCGAAGGAGGGGAAGGGGTAAGAGAAAACGGAAGTGACAGGGAGGGTCAGGAGAGAGAAGTAGGGAATGAAGGAGAAGCAAAAAGAAGGAAAAGAATCCTGGAAATCCTTGAGTGTTTGTTAAATGAAGCAGTGGTGAACAACATTCAAAAGGAAGGACCAGAGGGAGTTAGAACAGAAGGATTTGAGGAGGAAGGAGATAGAGGTGGGTAAACAGAACAAGGGCAGGGAAATAGAAAGTCAAATGAAAGAGACTTAATTAGTGAAGATTCTGTGGCGGGTTTTGTACAGAAATTAGGGTGTAAATTGAAAGATCCAAATGACCTCAAAGTGTTTTTGAAAACAAAGAAAGAAGAAACAAAGGTTAAAAGGAGAAAATTGAGTGAGGCTGAAAGGTTGATGAAGGAGGTGGGAGGAGATAGAAGCTTGGAGGTCAAAGGGGAAAGGAGGAAAAGGAATAAGTGAGGGTAAGAGGGGTAAAGGGTAAAGAACATAGATAGATGGGGATCATAAGCTGGAACATCAGAGGTTTGGGAAGTGCTAGGAAGAGAACAGTAATAAAAGAGGCCATCAAGAAAGTAGACCCAGATGTGGTATTTTTGCAAGAGACCAAGAGAGCAGATTTCGATATTTAGTGGGCAAGGAGTGTTTAGAGAGGTAGGGGGATTATTTGGGCGGCCCTGCCTTATTGGGGTCTGCAGGGGGTGTTGTCACAATGTGGAAGAATGAAGTATTTATAGGTCAGGAAGAGTTGATAGGCCAATTTTCAGTATCCTTGAAGTTTAGACAAGTGGAGGATGGGTTTGAATGGGTGCTAACCAACGTCTATGGACCGAATGAATATAGAGAGAGGAGGAAGTTATGGGAAGAACTGGCTGATATAAGGGGACTGTGGAAGGGCCTTGGTGTGTAGGAGGTGACTTCAATGTTATAAGATTCCTGGAAGAAACAAATAGTCCTAGGCGGAGGTCGACCATGAGTATGAGGAAATTCAATCAATTTGTGGATGCCTACGAACTTAAAGAAACAAATAACATGGCTGTGTGGCATAATTTATTCATGTAACACTGTTAAAGAAGGCTGAAACAAAACTACTAAAATCAGGAAGAAAAAGAAACAAAGAAACAAAGAAACAAAAGAAATGAATAACATAACTACTAAGTACTAACCATTGAAGCTTATTGATCCAAAAAAAAAAAAAAACCGTGCAGGCTTGCAGCTTTGTCACAGGTTCACAGCCCCGCCCAGGTTGGTCAGTTGGTCCAACAGCAACCTCTCTTCGATTGCAATTGAAAATAGAATAAAAAAAATAATATCACCACTTCTGAGAAATTGCAGGTTGCTCAAAGAAGAAAGAATAAGAAGTTGCAGGTTGCAAAGTGCAAAAGAAGAAGAAAAAACACATACCAGACCAGATTGATATAATCGCGGCCCCACCAATTAGAACATAAAAAACTTAAAACAAGTAATATGTTAAATGTATAAAAGTGACACACGTGGGAGGCATAAACCTCTTTGCAAAGGCGTGCCAGAGTCCGCGCCTCTGTACATGAGGCATACGCCTCAATGGTCTGGGCGCTTCTGTCATGCGCCTACGGGTGTACGCCTCCCATGCCTATTAAAACATTGCTAAGGACATGGAAATTCAATACAAATGGGTAAAAAGAAGTACGAACTCATTGGCAGATGGTCTAGCTAGGCAAGGGGTGAACAAAAGTTATATTTTTTGGGCTGTATTGTAATCGTTTTTTTGGTGTATAATGGTTGCTCTCGGGAGCTAAGATTGTTTAGCTCCCTTGCCCTATAACTTTTTATAATATTAATACAATTCACAGTTATTGATAAAAAAAATCCTTCAGAGTCCCATAAGAAGCGGGATGTGGGAATGTGTAATTAATGGGGAGTTAGCTGAGGCTAACAACCCAAAAAGGAGTGCAAAGCACTCAATCACTGCACTTAATTTTATTCAAAGAAAGCTAAGGAGTTGAACATCAAGAAGCTCATAATTGAAGGGGATTCAGAGGTGGTGATAGGGTGGCTGAGTAAAGATCACAATGGTTTATGGAAGTACAATAATGAGAGGAGGAAATTCAAGTGGCTGGTGCGGGAGATGGAAGTTAAAACATTTTGGGTTAAAAGATCGGCTAATTCCCTAGCTGACAGTTTCGCTAAACAAGGGGTAGAAAGGGATTCACTGTTTTGGGCTAAGCTGTAACTTTAGTGTGTTTTTCATGTTTTTTTCTTCTTTTTTTCCTTTTCTTGAGGTTCTTTGATGCTCTTGGAAGATAAGTGTGTTTGTCTTCCTCTTGTAAATCTTCTATTGATGAATTAATGAAAGTGCTATTGATAAAAAAAAAAATTATTCAAAGAAATAAAACTGTTTCACTGTTACCGGTCCCAAAAGAATCTTGGTCTTTTTTCAGTAATAAATAAAAAAGAAAATTTTATTAATAAAAGAAAAAGGTTTGAGGAAAAAGGTTTTGTAGTATTTTCAAGTTTGAGGAAGAATTTTGAAAAAAAGCTTCCATTTTAGTCATACTTCCCTAAATATTTCCATAATCTGGGAACATTATCTGGCTTTAACCCTAAATATTAGCAAAACATAATGTAAGATATTTTAGGAATTTCTTGAAGATAAATTTCATAGAATGGAAGGTATGCAAAATGTTGTTGATATTTGGTAATATCCCCATGTATTTTGTGTTTGGTTTTTTGAGATTAGGGAATGACAGGGATATAGTGCAAATTTTGAGGATATTTTGACCATGGTGGTTTCCATGATAGGATATCCAGAAATGGTGGATGGTTTAATGATTTTGGAGTTGCTAGTGGATATTCTAGTTATTTGTTGTCATTTATGGTAGTTTCCTATATGATCTATCTATAGCTCTTATATTGCATTTTTTGATTGATCCCTATAAATTGCAAATTCAAATCATGAACTACTTATTTCTTTATTGTCTTTGTTGGAATTTGTATTACTTTTCCACATTCTGATGTTTGTGTTTGATGTATATTGGTAGGATGCAGGATATTGAACTCATGCACATGCGTTATGTTTTGGAATCTACCGTGCTTGCTTTAGGTGCTATGGAAAAGAGTGTGACTGATGAAAGTGAAAACAATCAACGAAAGGCATTATGTTATTTAAAAGACTTGCAGAACCATCTAGAGGCCATTAGTAATATCCCTCGTAAGGTTAGTGGCTTGGTATTTATGTTAAAAAAATGCTGTTAGTTGCACTACTTGTTGCAATTATTAGAAAAAAGTTAACTTGCTTCTTCTACCTTATTGCTTCCTATGCATGAGAAGGCCAATGATGCAGGTTGAATGACTGCTGTGGTTCTAAATATTGTTTTTTTCCTTGTAGTGAAGGTAGGTTTCATTAAAAAAACAACTGATTACAAATATAATGTAAGAGATATCATCTTTGCAAAAAGAGAAAATACAATTTGTTAACAGGTGTATTATATGTACTGTACACAGGCTTAGTACCTGTAGGGATATTTTCGTAATTCTGTAGACATATTGTTATGTACGGCCAGAATAGTATAAATAGAAAGCTTCACTCGACTGAAGCTAAGTTTTGTTGAAGCCTACTGAAGGGTTCTGGCTTGCAGAGAAGATTGGGTCTATGAGTGTACTGCCTATTCATAGTTCGGGTGATCTGGCTACTGAACTGAAGTTTCTCTGTTTATGGTTCTCTTCTTGCCCTCTTTCGATGGACTATTAATGTCCTAAAATTTGAGTAGGGACTGTTCGTTTTTTTTTTTTTTATTTTTTTTCTCCCTCCTTCGACTGTGTGCTGCTCTATTCAGCTCTCTAAGGAATGTTGTTGAACCCTAAGCCCTAAGTGACTGTTCGGCTGCCCTGGAAAGTGGATATCAGCCGATTAGGTGTGGTGAACCACCACTTGTATTGCTGTTCCTACCGATTAGGTGTGGATATCAGCACTTGTATTGCTGTTCCTACTGAATAACAGTATAATTTTCTTGCACCCACTTTTCATATGATGGGTCATCTTCCGAAGGAGCCTTTTTGCTCCTAGAGATAAAACCCCACTTGCCTCTACTACAAATATGAATCTTTACTGATTGTGACCAAGCCAGATAATTAGTTCCATCCAGCTTGACTGTGGTCACAACCAGTGGAGAGTCTACAGAGGCTCCCGAAACCTGTCCGGATTCAGCAACATGCTTGTTTTCAATGTCTGATGGGTTCATCTTCTTAAACACTTGAAAAAAGATTTCAAGTAACTTTGAAAAACACCAAATGAAGATAGAACAAAACTGTGTTGTGAGCCTACCTCTATGCAGCCGTACCAGTAATTTGTGTCACACCCGGAAGCTGGGAGAAACAGAGAAAAATCAGCCGCTCCTTGTAGACTTCATAGAACACCAAACCACTTGATTCGATCTTCAAGAAGGGGAATAAGAAAGCCTTCAGTCATTGAGCGCCCAGGTCAAACTCCTTGTGGGGCCCGCAATCAGATTTCTCCAGAAAATTAGGGTTTCGGCAACACCCCTGAATCTGTCAAGGGGGCGACAAAGTCAGTCCTCTCCAGAAACCACTAATAACCGGGCTGAAAAAGGTGTCTAACTATTCATACGATTCAGTTCTCCATACACACTGTGTATGGGAAAAAAGGTGAAAAAGAAAGAAAAAACGAGCCTGCTCTGATACCAAGAAGAAAAACAGCCTTTGAGAGGAAAGGACTGTTTAGAAAGATGCAAAAAGTCAAAAGAAAATAACAGAAATCAGAACTCTAGAAGGGAGAAGATGAAGAAGAAGATGGTGGCAACTAGGGTTCAGAGAGAGAGATTTTTGAACATAATCTCCTCTTACACCCTTAATTCTATTTTATTAAGTTAAACTTTGGTAATTTACAGAGAAGCCCTTAGTTGGGCAGAAAATTAAAAAGACATAACATAAGAAAGGATAGGCCCAAATTAAGGCCCATTACAACAAAGAACATAAAAGATAAACAGCCTATGGGCCATTCGGCCCATCTTCTCTACAGGTTTCACCATAAGCCTTACAAAGGATACACACTTTCCTAGCGTCCTTTATTACTCCCCCAAATCCCTCTCTCCTATTACTTCCTATGCTGCTTCCATCATAGTGCAACTTAAGCTGATGCTGATTGGGTGGATGCGACATTCATGTGGTAGCTGTTCTGATTACTGTAGGGTTTGCTATGATGTACCAACTCATCACTGCGTCTTCTGATGGAAAAGGAGCGAAAATGGGCAAGGTTTTAATCCAATGAACCACCTGGGTTGTAACATTCTTCATTAATATGCCTCTTTACCAAGATTTCTCTAAGAAAATTCTTACATTCCTTTCCTCCCAAACTGTTCAAAGAATTGCTGCCCTCACACACTTTCCTCTCCTTTCTTCTAGGGCCACGAATGAGTCCTCAAATGAACTACCCACACTTTTTGGAGGGTTCTATCTACAGTGAAACAAAGAGAAAATATACACTGAAATATTATGGAGAGGAGATTAGCGAGTGGGAAGCAGTTTCACCATTTTCTTTACATAGAAATCACATATGAGGAGAGTGAGACCAACCATTATGGTCATTCAGTTTCTCGTGTCTTTTGAATGGTCAGATATGTCTTAAGATGTGGGGCACGGAAGTGGTCTCTGAGATGTTGAAACTTGAGAGTGGAGAGGCCTTTGTTTTACTTGTGTAAAAATGTTTTCACTCTATTGGATGAAATTAACATTCAAATTTCAACTGTGTTTATCTATGTTTTAGTATAGAATCTCATATGGAATGTCATCTTATTTGATTTTTACTCATAGAAAACCTTTTCACTGATTCAGATATTTATGGTGAGCATTATCATCTCACTTCTACATATGGATGACATCTCCCTGAATATGGAGCGTTGTGCCTCAGCCCAGAGCTATCCTGAATCACCATACATGTCTATTTGGGACCAAACCGATCCTAGTACCATATGTGAAAGGGGAAACAAAATGGTGGTATCTTTCACAGGATTTCTACTTGAAATATTACATCACAATTTACCATCAGCTGCTGGATTTGAACAAGATCACATGTTGAGCAGTGGTGTTACTACTGAAGGAAAACAGGCCATGGATTGGAGAGTTTCAAATGCTGAGCATTTTATTGAAGATTGGGAATGGCGTTTGTCTATTTTGCAACGCCTTCTTCCGTTATCTGAACGCCAGTGGAGTTGGAAGGAGGCACTGACCATACTACGTGCAGCTCCTTCTAAATTGTTAAACCTGTATGATAAATTTCTTAAAATTTTAAAACAGCATTTCCCTTTTAGTGCTGATTCATGATGTCTTCTGCTTTCTCTCTTTCATTTTTCAGGAAAATAAATCTTCTTTTGTTTCTTGTGAAATTTTGATTTGCCCAATTGTTTAAGTGTTCAAGTGTTTAACTGCTTTGATTATTTTTTGTTATACAGTTGCATGCAAAGGGCAAAGTATGATATTGGAGAAGAGGCTGTGCATAGGTTTTCCTTACCCCCTGAGGATAAAGCTACTCTTGAACTTGCTGAATGGGTAGATCATGCTTTTAGAAAAGCATCGGTATGATCCAAACTGATCGGCCTGTTTGATGTCTTATTATGGTTATAGTTCTACTCTACGCATTGTACTGCATTAAGTTGCAATATAGCGTTTGAGTGCATTTGTACTGCTCTTTAAGTATAACATCTGAAGGTTACATAGGCTTCAATTTTCTTTTAATCTGGTGGTTTTCATAGGATATACATTTGTTGTTGGTGTCATATACTATGTAGCTAGTGGTCTGGTCTGATCATTTCAAGATATCTTCTCTTAGATGCACTATATGTTTTAAGGTGGTGGAAGATGGAAAATGCTTTTACTTCATATTTGTTTTTTGTGCAAGGCAAGTTGTGAAGCCCCAACCCACCTACTAATCACTTTGAGCAGTATTTTTGTCCCCTCAGGACACAATGTTTTGTTCTTGTTGTCCTTTTTCTTCCTAGTTAGGAAGATAGTGGACATGTATGAGAGCAGCTGTCTATGTACGATTTGGAGGAAATGAATGCTGGGATCTGTGTTTTAAAAGTGCAAGGTACTAGGCTACATGCACCTTTTAGAAGCAAGGTAAAAAAATGCAAATAGTTCCAAAAAATAAAAAATATTAAACTGTAGAGAAGATGGGTCGAATGGCCCATAGGCTGTTATTCTATGTTATATTTATGTTCTTCTCTGTAATGGGCCTTATTCTGGGCCCATACTCTTCTATGCTGTGTTTTTGTAATTTCTTGCCCAACCAAGGGCCTCTCTTGTAATTATTCAAGAATTAACTTAATAAAATTGTATTAGAGTGTTAGAGGGAGAGTTAGTTCGAAACTATCATCCTCTAACACTCCTTGTCACCAGCTCTCTCTCTCTCTTTCTCTCTTATCTTCTCCAATCTTCTCATTTGTTTGGTTTTCTGGTTTTCATCTAATCTTACACAGTCCCATACTTCAAAGGGCTGCTTTCAACTTGGTATCAGAGCAGGCCTGAGCTTGGCGTGGCTCTCATGTGGGTATAGTCCAGCCGACTGCAATAGGGTGATCTAGGGCTGGAAGTTTAGACTCATTCACCTGATTCTTGGAGGGTGCTCAAGGTTCTATTTGCTTGGAGAATAGTTCGGTGACCAGGAAGAATCAGAGAGAAGGACTGTTCGGTCTGATTTGAAGCTCAAGTCAGAGATTTATACAACTGTAAGTTGCTTCAGTTATTACTGGGTTGTTTTTCTGATTTGGGGGGACTGTTAAAGTGCTCGAAACCCCTCTAAATCAGCCCCACTGTTCGGCTGTTGTTGGCTTGATTTAACTCAGAGATTTCTGGGTTAGTTTCTCATCTTGTTGGACTGCCAAGTGGTCGAAACTTGTTTGGACTCAGTGGTATGAGTTTCTACTTCAGTTCAGTTGCTTCTTGGACCTATACGGACTGCTTTTGAAGTTGTTCTTACTAGTTAACAGTGGGGTGTTCACTACGGTGTTCACTACTGCATACATAGTGTTTGTAAAAAGGCCTCTCAAGTACTATGGTCTGTGTTTTTTGCTCTCTTGAGGGCATTTATTGTTGGGAACCTAGAATTCCTAACTAGAAAGGGACTCCAATCGGGTACATAGTGTTTGGAGGTCTACTGGTTGTCTCTTGAAGGCTGAATCAGGCCTTCTTCTTCTTGAAAGAGCTGCCATTGAACTTGATTCTCATGGCTGTCAGGTCTGAACTGGCCTTGTGGGTGGCTGTGTTTGTTGCTGATTTAACTCAATCTGAGTTCATCAACAATCAGTACACTAGTGGAAGCTTACCAAAACCTTAATTGACGCCTTTACATGATGGACTTTTCAGATGTTGAGAGTAAGAGTGTTGCTGAATTTGGACATGCTTTGGGAACCCCAACTGAATCTTTGTTGACTGTAACCACAGTTAAACTGGATGGAACCAACTATTTGGCATGGTCACAATCTGTGAAAATTCATATTTGTAGTAGAGGAAAGTGGGGTTTATCTCCGGGAGCAAGAAGTCTCCCCTAGTGGATGATCCCTCTTATGAGAAATGGATGCAAGAGAACTACACCATTATTGGGTGGCTCGTGAATTCAATGCAGCCACAGATTAGTCAACATTATCTCCGGATGAACTCAGCTAAGGAAATCTGGGACAGTGTTGCAGAAACCTACTCTCAGAAACTAAATGTAACCAGAGCTTATAAACTAAGGAGTGATGTGAAGAATTTAAGACAGGGGGAGAAATCCCTTGCGGTATATTTCTCAACCTTGAAATTTTTGTGGCAAGAAATTGATCTGATAGAGGCTGTGACATGGGATACTTCCAATGATGTAGAAACTTATAGGAAATTGGTTGAAAGAAACATGGTTTTTGAGTTCCTAACTGGACTAAACCCTGAATATGACATCACAAAATAAAATATTTTGTCCAAGGAAAGTGTCTCATTATCACAAGCATATGCTTTGGTCACCAGTGAAGATAGCAGAAGACAGGTACAGGTTCAAGGGGTTGGCACTAATGATCACTTTGCAAATATGGGGGTTAAACCCAAAGGAGTTATAGGGGCTCCTGGTGGCACTGGAAAGAAGGAGGTTGTCTGTGAATATTGCAAGAAGCCGAAGCACACCAAGGACAAATGCTGGAAGTTACATCCCAGTCTTGTTCCTGCTCGATTCCAGAAGAAAAATGATAGTAGAAAGACAGGGAGTGCAAATGTAGCCACGGGTACAGATGCTGAAGTTGAGTTTGCCTGTGCATAGTTGGCGGCCATGAAAGTTGAGTATGAAAAGTTTGGGAAGATGATCAGTCATCTCGAAGGTGTAACTTCATCATCCAATCCTTCAGGAAGTTCAGCCATCTCTGCATTTGCTCACTTAGGTATAAGAGCTTCTGCTAACCATGCAACCACCTTAGGTAATCCTAAGACCCCTTGGATCATAGACTCAAGTGCTTTTGATCACATGACCAACCTTTCCACTTTGTTTGTTTCATATGATTTACTTCCTGGTCGTGACAAAATCACCTTAGCCGATGACTCTCTTGCCTCTATTTCTGACAGGGGAACTGTCAAGGTTATAGACTCCTTACTCCTATCTTCCACTCTTCATGTACCTAGATTAAATACCAATTTGTTATCTGTAAGTAGCTTAACCAAGTCATTAAATTGTTGTGTAACTTTTTTTCCTTCCCACTGTGTTTTTCAGGATCTAGAGTCTCGGAAGGTGATTGGGAGTGGCCATGAAGTGAATGGAATATACTTGCTCGACACTCCTGGACAATGCCTTGATCATCCTAAGAATGTTGCTTTTGGTTCTAGCTCTTCAGAGTCTGTCAGTCGAATTATGTTGAGTCATTGTCGTTTGGGTCATTTACCTTTTTCTGCTTTAAGTCATCTATTCCCTGAATTGTTTAAGGGAATCAATGTGTCCAGTCTTAATTGTGAATCGTGTCAGTTATCAAAGCATTGTAGAAACAATTACCCTTTGAGCAATAAAAGATTTTCTTTTCCTTTTAATATTGTGTGCTTTGATGTGTGGGGGCCTTACCACTTATCTTCTATGGGGGGCTACAGATACTTCATCCTATTTATTGATGATTTTTCTCGATTCACTTGGATATTCCTAATGAAATCTCGTGATGAAGTTCCAAGACTTGTGAGGCAATTTCATGAATTTGTTTTAACTCAGTTTGATACCAGGATTAAGATTTTTAGATTTGACAATGCAAAAGAGTATTTTGAGAAGAGTTTATCCTTGTATCTTTCTAACATGGGGGTTATTCATCAAAGCTCCTGTGTTAGAACCTTTGAACAAAATGGAGTTGCTCAAAGGAAAAATAGGCATATTGTTGAAGTTGCAAGGAGCCTTTTGTTTGCCTCACATGTTCCCACAAGATTTTGGGGTGATGCTGTTCTCACTACTACCTATCTCATAAACCTTATGCCATCCAGGGTTTTAGGGTTTAAATCCCCCTTCAGTCTTCTTCGTCTAGATAAGGATCTCTTCCCTATTCCTCTTCGTGTGTTTGGATGCACTTGTTATGTACACATTCCAAGTGCCCAGAGACATAAGTTTGAACCAAAAGCCCACGAGTGTATCTTCCTTGGTTATTCCCCCACACAGAAGGGTTACTGTTGTTTTGATCCAAAGACTGGCACTCGATATGTCTCAATGGATGTTACCTTTGATGAACTTTCTCCTTTTTATGGTTCATCTCAGGAAGGACATTGTCCACAGGGGGAGAGTTTGTCACAAGTGTTTGCTCCTCTTTCTGTCCTAGTTGAGTCTCTTGATGAGCTCGTGTCCTCACCAAATGAATCAAGGGAGGATCAATCACTGCATTCTCCTTGTCCTAGCGCTCCTATCTCTTTACCTCCTCGTCCTACCCGCAATCCCAAGTTCTGTCCTAGTTGAGTCTCTTGATGAGCTCATGTCCTCACCAAATGAATCAAGGGAGGATCAGTCACTGCATTCTCCTTGTCCTAGTGCTCCTATCTCTTTACCTCCTCGTCCTACCCGCAATCCCAAAGTGTATCAAAGGCAAAGATCCAGGAATGAGCAGGTTGGTTCCCTTACAACAAGTGAGCCTCATGCACTACCAATCATAGATGAGACAACAAGTGTTGTTACAACCTATTCGGAGCCATCTTTCCCTGATCTTGATGTTCCCATCGTTGTTAGGAAAGGAAAACGGAAGTGCACTGCACATTGCATTTCCAAACACCTTTCTTATGGTCTGCTTTCTCCTTCATACTTTGCGTATCTCTCTTCAGTTGCTTCTACTCTTATTCCTAGGTCTGTGTCAGAAGCTCTTGAGATTTCAGAATGGAGAGATGCCATGAAATTTGAAATGGATGCCCTACACAAGAATGATACTTGGGAAGTGGTGTATTTGCCTGAAGGGAAGGATCCGGCTGGTTGCAAGTGGGTCTTTACCATTAAATACCGGGCTGATGGGAATATTGAGAGGTACAAGGTCAGACTGGTTGCAAAAGGCTACACACAGACGTATGGGATTGATTATCTGGAGACCTTTGCACCTGTTGCTAAGATGACATCTGTGAGGGTTCTCTTATCTCTGGCAGCTCACTTTGACTGGCCCCTTTATCAGTTGGATGTAAAGAATGCGTTCTTGAATGGTGACTTACATGAGGAGGTTTATATGTCTCTCCCTCCAGGAATGTATGGCAGTGATATGCAAATTGAAGAAATCCCTTTATGGCCTCAAACAGTCTCCTAGAGCATGGTTTGAGAGATTTAGAGCAGCACTTGTTAAATTCGGCTATGCTCAGACACGGTCTGATCATACTCTTTTTGTGAAGAGAAGTGGATCTCTAGCAGTATATCTTATTGTGTATGTTGATGACATTATTGTGACTGGTAATGATGCCTCAGGAATTCGTGCTCTTAAGTCTTTCCTTCGTATATAATTTGAGATTGAGGACCTGGGGGAGTTGAGATACTTCCTTGGCATAGAAGTTGCTAAATCCAAGGATGGGATTCTTATCTCCCAAAGGAAGTATGTCATTGATTTGCTCTCTGAAAGGAAAGGTCTGTAGGCTGAAGAGATTTTTTTATGGACTCAAACAGTCCCCTAGAGCATGGTTTGAAAGGTTTAGGGCTGCCCTTGTTAGCTTTGGCTATGTACAGACACAGTCTGATCATGCACTCTTTGTGAAGAGGAGGAGGTTCTTGGTTGTTTACCTGGTTGTGTATGTTGATGATATTGTTGTGATTGGTAATGATGTCTCTGGAATTAATGATCTCAAATCTTTCCTTCATACAAAGTTTGAGATCAAAGATCTAGGGGAATTGAGATACTTTCTTGGCATAGAAGTTGCTGGATCCAAGGATGGGATTCTTATCTCTTAAAGGAAGTATGTTTTTGATTTGCTCATTGAAACACGGAAGATGGGTGCTAGAGCAGTTGCAACTCCTATTGATATGAGTCACAAACTTTCTGCTTCAGATGGAACATTGTTGGAAGACAAAGGGGTCTTTCAGAGACTTCTTGGGAAACTCCTGTACCTGTGCATGACTCGGCCAGATATTGCATATGCTGTTAGTTGTATTAGCCAGTTCATGCATGCTCCCCGAGATACTCATATGGCAGCTGTTGAACGAATTTTGTGTTATTTGAAAGGCACTCCAGGAAAATGAATTCTGTTTACCAAGCATGGCCATCTGAAACTTGAAGCCTATACTGATGCTGACTGGGCTGGAAATATTGATGACAGAAGATCTACTTCAGGGTATTGCAGTCTGGTGGCTGGTAATGTTGTCTCTTGGAGGAGCAAGAAACAATCAGTTATGGCCCGATTCTCAGTAGAAGCAGAATACAGGGCCTCTCTTGTAATTTCTTGCCCATACTCTTCTATGCTGTGTTTTTGTAATTTCTTGCCCAACCAAGGGCCTCTCTTGTAATTATTCAAGATTTAACTTAATAAAATTGTATTAGAGTGTTAGGGAGAGTTAGTTCAAAATTCTCATCCTGTAACACTCCTTGTCGCCAGCTCTCTCTCTCTCTCTCTCTCTCTCTCTCTTATCTTCTCCAATCTTCTCATTTGTTTGGTTTTCTGGTTTTCATCTAATCTTACACAGTCTCATACTTCAAAGGGCTGTTTTCAACTTAAACATAATATTAATAAAAAATATAAACTTAAAATTTAAAATAAATGTTTTAAAAACCTATTGTCTCAAATTAAAATACATAAACATAACATGTAAAACACATTCAAAATGAAAATTAAAAAAAAAATCAAACATAACATATAAAACATATTCAAGCATGGGAAGCTTTTAATCACTTTATTTTTTCCCAATTTCATTACTTCAAATGGCTAATTTGTTAACATTTTGCATTCCTAATTCTATGAGCTGTCTTTGTACCAACCCCTTGAGGCAAAGTCCAAATAAGTCCATGTTAGGGTCTTAAATTCTTAGTCTTTACAAAAAAATGGTTTTATAATTTTAATTGCCTTTTAAAAATATCTTCTATTAGGATGAGTGAATGGACAACATTGGTAAATAGGGGTTTCAAAGCTTCAGCGAGTGAGTGAAATGGACTTGTTTGGGCTTGCCTTAAGGGGCTTGGCTAGGGGTCTAGTGGTGGAGCCCCAGGTCCGGCCATTAGACTTTAAGAAAGCAAAATGCGCAAATTTTGTTAAGGGGCATGAAGCGCAAGGCTTACCAGGTGCACACCTTTTGGAAGTACTGTGCCTGGGAAGCACATACCTTAAAATGTGCCTTGCCTGTTCACCTATGTGTGGCTTTTAATCGCTAGTCGGAATCTTCTTGAATAAATCAATCCAAACAACTGGCCATTGCTTCATTGAAAATTGATACCACTGGATGGATTTGTTAGCCACTGATTGCAATCAAACGATAGAACCAACCTCACTAATGAAATGAAAAATGTAAGACTATGCTTAGATGATACCTATTGTTAGTGTCGAATATGTAGGGGTAGTTCTGTCTTTATACTTTTGTTTTATGTGCTGATTTGTAAGATTATGTTAGATTTAGTGTCCCTTACTTAAGTTGGGGCACATGTGTCTTTTCCACAATATAAGTAATATAAATCAATTCTCGCTGAATGGGAGAGTGATCTCTTTCTCTCATTCGAACCAGTTCTTTCTCTCTCTTTCTTCTCTTCTCTTCTTCTTCTTTCTCTCTTTCTCTCTCTCTCTCTCTCTTTCTCTTTCTTCTTCTTGACTGTTATCAGCTTAATAGGATTCAAGGGCAGGCTGAATCTTAATATGGTATCAGAGCCAAACTGAGCAAATCAGACCTGCCCAGAATTCTGTTCTCTGTGCACCTAGTCTAGGGTTTTCTCTTGGTTTCTTTGCCATCTGTTGGAAATAAGGGAAAGGGCTGAAAAAGAGTGGTCGCTCTCTTCCCTTGGAGGTTTCAATGCTTCCAATTGTGTTGTTTGTGGTTGGTTGCTGTGGCTTTTATGAAGCCCTCCCCTAATCGATGAAGAGAAGAGGGTTGATTCGTGTGGTGCAGTGGATGTCTCGTGTGGTCTGATTTTCTGGTGATCAGGTAAGAGATTTCTATGCAATTTCGTGCTGTGAATCAAATCATGTCTATTTCCGATTGTATGGTGGGATTTCAAATTGTAGTGTGCTAGGGTTTATGTTTTCTTTCAGTATGATTCAGAAGGGGAGTGGTCCTCAAACAGTGTGGTGAGTGTTCAGGTAGTTGTGGGGTAGGGTTTGTGGTGTAAAGAGTGCAATCTTTAGCAGTACTAAGTGCTGAAACTAGTGTGTTCAGTGTGTGGTGTGGTCTAGTGTGCAGTGTGCCGAATTCAGCAATATCAGAATTCAGCTATGGGAGACAGCAGTGATAGCAAGACTAATGTGATGGTCCCTACTGACTACCTGAATGTCCAAATGACCTCCATTAAACTGAATGGAGAAAATTATGTACCCTGGGCTAAATCTGTAGAAGTTTTTCTTAAGGAAAAGAAGAAGGTGAAACACATAAGAGAAGAAAAACCCTCCATAGATCATGCATAGTCCTCTGATTCCACATTGGGATGCGGTTCTAAGAATTGTGAGGTATTTAAAGGGGTCTCATTGTCGTGGTTTGATATGCAAGAGTAGTGGAAAACTTGAAATAGAAGGATATACTGATGCTAATTAGGCCGGTTCTATGTCTGATAGGAGATCTACCACAGGCTATTGCACTTTTCTTGGGGGTAATCTAGTGACATGGAAAAGTAAGAAGTAGACAGTTGTGGCAAAAAGCAGTGCAGAGGCAGAATATAGAGCTATAACACATACTACTTGTGAATTAGTGTGGCTGAAGAACTTCCTACAGGAGATGGGATACATTGTTGACACTCCAATGAAGCTCTACTGTGACAATCAAGTTGTAGTTCATATTTATTTTAATCCAGTGTTTCATGAGAGAACCAAGCACATAGAGGTTGATTGTCACTTTGTGAGAGAGAAGGTGCTGAGTGGAATGATAGATACTGCATATGTTAACACAGGGAACCAGTGGGCAGACTTGTTTACTAAAGGGTTGAGTTGGGGAAGAATGGACTACATATGTAACAAGCTGTTATTATATGATATATTTCTCCAGCTAGAGGGGGAGTGTTAGTGTCAAATATGTAGGGATGGTTCTGTCTTTTTACTTATGTTTATGTGCTGATGTGTAAGATTATGTTAGGTTTAGTGTCCCTTAAGTAGGGGCACATGTGTCTTTTCCACAATATAAGTAATATAAATCAATTCTGGCCAAATGGGAGAGTGATCTCTTTCTTTCATTCGAACCAGTTCTCTCTCTCTCTCTCTCTCTCTTTCTTCTCTTGTCTTCTTTTTTCTCTCTCTTTCTCTTTCTCTTCCTTCTTCTTGACTGTTATCAACTTAATAGGATTCAAGGGTAGGCCGAATCCTAATACCTATATTTGCAATTTTGCATATAAGTTGTTTTGACAAAAGAAGTGCCATACTAAGTAGTAGTAGTAGCTACTAGATCTTATACAGGTGGATAGAAATAATGCAAGGAGCAATTTAGTATGTGTTTTGGAAGATAACAAGAATGAAATTGGGAGAAACTGTCAGTTTTCCTTTTTTTTTTTGATAATTGAAAATTAATTGATATCAATAAAGATAAATAGCATTACAAGCATCCTGGGAGTGGCACGAGGTGCAGCGTGACCCTAAAAGAAATTTGCATTAAACAATTAGAACTGAGCCCTATACAACTGATCCCTATGTATTCCCTGCTTAGCTAAAGAATCAGCTAAGCATTGGCCTCTCTCCCCACCCATTGTATAAGCAGATCCATATTACTTGTTGACCATTTGAGTTTCTTTATTTCTTCCCAATAACACCATGTTACTGAATCCGGTTCCTTCAGCCAATGCACTACCACCTTTGAATCCCCTTCAATCACCAAATTCTGCAGGTTCAACTCTTTTGCAATCCGAGCATCTTGTAGAACAGCGTATAGTTCAGCCCTTATAGACCCACCAGTCCTGAGTAAAGTGCCATTGCATTTTCTTCTTTTTTTTTTTTTTGATAAGTGAGAGTAATTCTACTAATTCAAATAAAGCAAGTACAGTCTGCCTAGGAAGAGGCACGAGGTGTTACCTCCCCCAAGGACTGAACCATAAGCAATTAAGCACTAAACATACACAAGCCTGATACACAATTACAAGGTTGCCCAAAACAGATATCCCCTTGATACCCCTTGCTTGGCCAGAGAATCAGCCATTGAATTTGCTGATCTGCTAACCCACTGAACCCTGACTGTCATATTTCTTGTCAGCCTTTAACTTTCTTTAACAGATCTCTATAGCCCCAACAAGCTGTTTCTGCACTTGTCAGCCAGCCCACTACTATCTTGGAATCCCCTTCTACTATCAAATCGTTCACTCCAAGTTGATTGGCCAGCTGTGTACCTTGTACCCCTACTAGTATCTCGGCCCTTGCAGAATCACCAACACCTGCTGGTCCTGAAAATAAAGACAACATGTTGCTGTCTTTGTCTCTCAGAATCCCTCCTATTTCGGATGGCCCTGGGTTACCTTGGCAGATACCATCAAAGTTCAATTTTACCATTCCATCCGGTGGGAGTTTCCATTCGGCTTGTGGTTTGTTTTTTGTGGAGACTGTAAAAGCCACTGCTGCCCAGTTTCTCCTTAAGTCATCAATGGAGTAATCCACTAACAAGTGTGAAGATTTCAAGCATAAGGTTGTCCTTATCATTATGCACTCCTTGACTTCATCAATGCTTCTTTCCTTTTCTTGAAATATTCTAGCATTTCTCTCCTCCCACAAGGTCCACAAGGTAGCGACTTTGATACATTTCCACATTAGCTTCCTTCTTTTGTCATTATCCCAAAGGTAGACAGAGGGGATACAGTGATTTAAAAGGCGCGCCTCAGGCACGCCTAGGCGTACAGGCAAGGCGCATTTTAGGGTAGGCACAACTAGGGGTGGATTTGAGCCGAGCCAAACCGAATATTACTAGGCTCGAGCTCGGTTCGAGCCAAAACCTTGAGCTCGAGCTTGGCTCGAGTTAAGAGTTCATAAGCTCGAGCTTGGCTCGGCTCGTTTTATATTTTATAAATATTTTATTATAAAAATATTTAGAAAAAGTATTTTATAAAAATATAATATTTTATTATATATATTATTTTCTATAATTTTATTATATGTATTATTCGAGACGGCTCGTGAGCCTCACGAGCCGAGCTCTAGTAGGCTCGACCTCGGCTTGTTTAACAATCGAGCCACTGAATTAGGCTCGAGGCTCGAGCTCAGTTGAAACTGAGCCAAGCCGAACTTTTCACGAGCCGAGCTTGAGCAACTCGTGAAAAGCTCGGCTCGTTTCCACCCCTAGGCGCCTCGCCCAGGTCCTAGGCACAACCCATTCAAAAGGCATACGCCTGGTTCGCCTTGCGCCTTAGCCTAGGCGTGTGCCTTTTGAAAATTTGCCGCCTTTCCCTATTTTTTTGAGTCTGGCGGCTAGCCCAAACAAGTCCATGTTAGGGTCATAAATTCTTAGTTTTCACACAAAAAATAATACTTTTATAGTTTTAATTGCTTTTAAGAAGATACTTTATTAGGATGAATGAATGGACAACATTACCAAATAGGGGATTCACCAGAGCTTCAAGAATCCCCTATTTGGTAATGTTGTCCATTCATTCATCCTGATAAAATATCTTCTTAAAAGCAATTAAAACTATAAAATTATTATTTTCTGTGTGAAAACAAAGAATTTAAGACCCTAACATGGACTTGTTTGGGCTTGCCTCGAGGGGCGTGGCACAAAGGCAACTCGTAGAATTAGGAATGTAATATGTCACATTAGCTACTTGATGCAATTGAGAAAAAAAAAGAGATTGTGGGTTTTATATGCTTGAAAATGTTTTATATGTTTGATTTTATTTTTAAATTCTCATTTGATTATGCTTTACATATTATATTTATGTATTTTAATTTTAGTTAATAGGTTTTTTAAAACATTTATTTTAAAACTTAAGTTTATATTGTTATTAATATTATGTTTTATAACTTTTTTGATTTTTTTTTGCTTTATTTTTAGAATTTTTTTTGCGTTTTTTTTTTTTGAATTTTTAGCTTTAAAAAAAAAAAATTGTGCACCTTACCTCAAAAAGGGGCGCGCCTCGCCTTGCACCTTGCGCCTCAGGCGCAAAATTTCCCTTGCTCCTTGCGCTTTTAAAACACTGAGAGAATAACAACTTTACTTTGGAGAGCAAGTTCCATCTGCACCCAAATAATGATACAACCCAGTTCCAAATATTGGCAACAAAAGAGCATGATATCAGCAAATGGTTACAGTCTTCACTCTTTACTTTACACATAAAGCACCAATTTGGGGACAAACACATAAGGTTTCTTCTTTTGCAAGTTTTCCACGGTATTGATCTTACCATAAATTCCCAACAGAACACATCTATTTTAGGAGGTATTGGCCTTGACCAGAGAGGAGGGGTTGGAACAAAGGGATTTAAAGAAAGATGCACAAGTGGAGCCAACTGGGGTTAGTGGCCAAACCCTTTTATCCGGGTTAGGGGGGTCCAAACACAGAGAGTCTAGAACCAACAGGAGCTATGAAACACAAGAAAATTCGTCATCCCTTAAACCTCTTCAGAACCCAAAATCCTAGTTTAAAGCCAAAGGGAGAACCAAGGGGGGGGGGGAGGAACCATGAAATAGGTTTCTTTTTATAGAGGGAGATGGAATAGAGAGATGGGAAATAGTCTTTTAGGGGTTGAGTGCTCACCCAAATATCTTCCCAAAAAAGAACGGAGTTTCCAGAACAAACATTACACATTGCAAACTTGAGGAATTTGGGGAGAATGCTGGAAATAGCCTTCTAGGGTGTTGTGAGTAGGGCCTTTTGGGATACCCCTGCATCCCAACCTGATTTAGAACAACCATGGATACTCTTCACTACTTCATGCCACAACCTCTCTCTCTCCAGGGGCCACCTCCAATGCCACTTTACCTAAAGGAGCTTCATTTTTACTGATTACATTCTCGAATCCTAGGCCTCCTTTTTTGCTTTGACTCACCACCTCCCACCTAATCAAGTGGTCTTTTTTCTCTTCCCCAGGTTCCCATAAGAAGTCCCTCATCAGTTTTTCCATCCTCTTTGCTTCCCTTTTAGGAATTCTAAAGACTGACAGGAAGTATATTGGCAAGTTGGCTAGAGTTGCTTTAATCAATGTAACTCTACCCCCCAAGGAAATATAGTTTCCCTTCCAAGCTGCCAAGCTTTTTTTCCAATTTTTCCACCATTGGGTTCCAAAACCTACTTTCCTTTAGATTTACACCTAAGGGAAGTCCTAGGTATGATAAAGGACACTGTAACCAAGTGCATTCTAAAGAGGCTTCTACAAACTCTATCTCCTCTCTGTTCAAATTTATTCCCACAACACAACTCTTCTCAAAATTTATCTTTAAATTTGAGGCCCTCTCAAAGTGAATTATTAACTTCTTCAGTTTTCTTACCTCCATCAGATCACTACCTTTGCAAAAGATTATTATATCATCTACAAATTGAAGATGGGCGATTGAAGCTTTGTCTCTACCTATTCTCCACCCTCTTAAAGACTTGGCACTATCCGCGTTTGAGGGGAGTCTACTGAAAGCGTTGATAACTAGAGTAAATAGGAAAGGCGACATGGGATCACCTTGTCTCAGACCCCTACTAGCTGGGAAAAAACCATTAACTACCCCATTGACCAAGATGGAGTAATGGCGGGAGGATAGGCAACCATTTATCCATTTGCACAATCTATCCCCAAACCCACTCTTCCTTAGCACGAGTAATAAGAAACCCCAATCCACTAAATTGTAGGCCTTTTCAAGATCTAATTTACAAACAAAACCTTGATGACCCGATATCCTCATCTCCTCCACACATTCATTTGCTATTAGGATCTGATCTTCTATTTGTCTCCCTTGAATAAAAGCTCATTGGGCTTTGCTGATAAAACATGGAAGCACCTTTTTTATCCTTAAAGATAAGACCTTAGCCACAATCTTATATACACTAGTCACCAAACTAATAGGTCTAAAGTCCTTTGGATGCTTAGCCTCTTTCTTCTTAGGAATCAAGGCTAAAAAAGTAGCATTAGTTCCACGACTAATGACTGAATTATCCTCAAATTCCTTGAAGATATCAATTAAATCTTGTTTGACTATGTCACAACAATCTTGAAAGAAAGCCATTATAAATCCATTCGGCCTCAAAATTCCTTTCCAAGTCACACCTTCCAACTCCACTCTAGGTCCTAGGGGTCTCAAGATGGATTTGAAGTGGTCAACAAAACTATTGGCTATCCTCTTGGGAATCAAGGACTAGTCCATGCACTTCCAATTTGGATACAGGTTTTTCCTTCTTCCATTGGCTTGTTCATGAAAAAGTTTAGTGTTCCGATCTCCTTCCTTGAGCCACTTACATCTAGATTTCTGCCTCCAAGAAATTTCTTCTCTCTAGCTGACTTCATCTAAATCTCTTTTCAGCTTCCATCTCCGATCTCTTTCCTGAGAGTTTATGACTCTTTGGGATTCCTTTGCATCCAATTTCTCTATTTGGTCATCAAAGAGGATTTCGTTTCTTCTATTCTCCCAAAATGCTCCTATTCCAATCCTTCATATGTGCTCTCAATTTTTTTAGTTTTTTTGTGAAATCTTACCCCTTTCCACTTCACCCCTTAGATATTCTCTCCACCATTCCTCAACCTTCTTCATGAAATCCGGGTGAGTCAACCACATGTTTTCAAACCTAAAGGGTCGGGGTTCTTGCCTAAAAGGCTCCTGTCCTAAGTCAATGGGGCAATGGTCAGATGTGACTCTAGGTAGAGTTCTAGTTATCAAATCTGTGCACTTGTTTTTCCAACTTTCATTGAAAAGGAACCTATTTAATTTGGAGCATGTTGGTATCTCCTGAAAGTTAGACCAAGTATAGAGGGCTTGCAACAAAGGGAGTTCCTTCAACTCACAGTTATTAATGATGTCATTGAATCTTCTTATGCTGGTTGTAATGACCTGTTGAGGATTATTTGATTCATTTGTAAATCGAATTACATTTCTTTCCTTTTCTTTTATGATCCTTCCAATTCCAGAAGGGCCAGGGTTACCTTGGCTACTTCCATCAAAATTTTACTTAAGAAAACCTTAAAGAGGATGTATCCATGTCATATTTGCCTTATCCTACTGTGCTGAACCAGAGGCCACTGAAGTGTTGGTCCCTTTCTTCAAATGTTACTTGTATCAAATGAATATACTTATTTAAATTACATGCATATACTGTATCTACATTGTTTTCCAGTTTCTTACTCGATTTTTCCCAGGTAGAAGATGCAGTCTCTCGTGTTATAGACGGATCTTCTTCGACTGTACAGGAACTAGATTTTGCATCCTTGCGTTCTCAGCTAGGTCCTTTATCGACTGTAAGTCTTCCTGATTTTATTTTTCTTCCTTTTTCTTTGTTTTTATAATTCGTATTACATTCTTTTGACTGTGTTTCCTTGTTAGATTCTTCTCTGTATTGATGTTGCTGCAACTTCTGCAAGGTCAGTGAATATGTCGAAACAGCTTCTAGACCAGGCAAGTATATATTTACAAGGTTGAAAATTATCCTCATTTTACAAGCATTGGCTTGATTTGCATGGTATAGAACTTTGATGTTCTCCTACCTTCAGCCTTGGGTATTTTGGTATAATAGTGAGATGCAGCACTACTGGTTTTGATTTTTCAATATCAGAGGAGTCCAGTGCTTTTAGTGGGTCAGTTAACTTTCTCGGTCTAGCTCTCCTCTTTAAGCAAACTCAATTCTGACTTCTTTGTTGAAATCTAATTATAGATGTCATTTTATTTTTGAATGCCACAAATTCTTTCCTTTTTGGGAGTATAAGCAAAACAAATTCCTTATGCCTTCTTCTTTGGAATATTAAGAAAAAACCATATGTACCTTGCAATCTTTCATGACAGAACTAATTTCCCACCTTTTAGGGCTATCTTTGCTCAACCAGTCGTGTTTTTCTCTTAGTTTGGTAAATTTTTATGGCTTGTATCCATCCCTATTTTTTGGGGTTTATCGGCTGCCAAGAACAGTTTTCGTTTTCTCCAACTTCTCCAGTTAAATGAAGAAACAACAAATAGAAAGTCCAAACTTCAAAAATGCTTTTGGTAATGTAAATTGGGAGATTGAAAGATGTTCTTTTCATTAGGATATCATGATCACCATAAGAAAGAAAAGACTGCTTTTATAAATCAGATCATTCTTTTTCTGAGTATCATGGTAATGCTTCAATTTAGGGAAATGAAATAAGTGTTTTTGTGCTTTTTTTGTGTTACAATGAATTCTGATCTTTCAGGAGTTCTCTCTAATTTCCTGGTGGTTTTTAAGTGACGCTATCCTTTCATGCTATTTTTTTTTTTTTGTGTTTACATTTCTGTTAGTTTCTTCTCACTTCTAATTTTTACTTTGATAATTTTGTCCTTAGAATTTCAACATGCTCATTCCTTGCGTTGTTATGGTATTGAATGCTGTAATATTCAGGCTCAAGTCATGCTTTCTGAGATCTATCCAGGAAGCTCTCCAAAAATAGGTTCAACTTATTGGGATCAGATTCAAGAAGTGACGATAATTTCTGTCACAAGGCATGTCCTAAAGCGTCTAAATGAATACTTGGAACAGGTAAGATTCTAAATATTCGTTAAACAAAAAGATTTTCCATTTATTAGAACAAGAGTTCTTATCAACTGTGTTCCCTTTAAACCACATAATGGAAACTTATTTTAATTTGTAATAAAATACATTAATAGAAAAGAAATTTATGCAGGAATAAGAGCAAGAGGAAGGGAAACTATATAAGAATCTCAGAATTCCAAATCCCAAAGACAGAAACTGTATAGCAGAATAGACGGTAGGCACCAAATATGTAATTTTCCAACCTAAAAATACATCAAATGCTCTGCACTGCTATAAGGTTAAAAGACAAGAGTGACAACTCAACAGCTTTCTTTGATAAGAAAGGCTAGTGAACTTCCATCAGCCCCATCCCCCAAAACACACACACACACAAAATGAGAAAAAGAACTAATTTGGTTAAAGCTACTGTCCTCCCTCTCTTCCCCTTTCCATTCCCTCTATTTGCTGAACTTCCTTTGCCTTTACTGTTTTTCTATCAGTAAATAAACAATTTATGTATATAGCAGCCTGCTTTGAGAGTGCTACCACTAGCTGGCCTCTAACCTATGTAGGTCTCCCTTTAGACTCAATTTGGAAGGAGTACAAATACAAATATGTAGGGTGAAAGACCTTTTATTTGTATTATTTTCTATGTATTTGTACTGTACATATTTGTATTCGTACTCTTTGCACTCAGCACTCTACATATTTGTATTTGTACTCCTTCTAAACTGAGCCTTAGGTGCAAATCCCAAAGAATGTAGTTTTTGTGGCCAATTGTAGAAAGGTGTGGGAAAAGACTAGTGTGATGAAAAAATAAATTACCTTTTGTTGGGAGGTAGGATCACCCTAATAAAATCAACCCTCACAAATCTTCCAGTTTATTATCTTTAAGCTTTGAGATTATTGCAAAAGGAGGCAAATAAGATAAAGAAAATTATGAGGAATTTCCATTGGGCGCTGGGAAAAGGAAAGAAAGATCATTTGATCAATTGAGAGATAGTATGTAGAAGTAAGAAAGAAGTAGGTTTGGCCATTGGGAAATTGGTTAAGAAGAATATTACATTATTAGGAAAATTGTTCTGAAGGTATCTTTTAGAAATGGGAAGGTTATGGCATGAAGTGATTTCTAGTATTCATGACAAAATGGAAAATTAGCCAATTCAGAGGTTTGTGTCCTTCTCTGTTTCCTTCAGTCTAAACTGGAATTTAGGCTTTAGGAGAGATTTAAGGGATTTTGAGCTTGACCAGGTTGCCTTGCTCCTTAAAACTCTTGAACCTATTTGTTTGGACTCCTCCTCTCCTGATATTCACATTTGGTTGCCTAGTTCCTTGGGTTCCTTTTCCTGTGTTCTCTTTTTTCTTGTCTCTGTGCTCAAATCCTAATCCTTAGCCATTTCTTAGCATGGAGATTTGGTCCAAGCCTATCCCTTCAAAAGTTGGGGCCCTCTGTTGGGAAGTATGTCTTGGAAAAATAAAACACTTCGGATGTCTTGCAAAAAAGAAGACATGTTCTTTGCATCTCCTAAATTGGTGTACCCTCTACAAAGCAAATGAAGAAAGTTGTTTCCATTACTAATCTCTTGTCCTTTTGTTGGAGGCCTTTGGGAGAAGCTTTTTTATCTTTTTGGATGCAGGTGGATAGAACCAAGGCAGATTTGCAACTTCTTTGACTCCACAACCTAAGGTGGCAAAAGAAAAGAGGTAGAGTCCCGTGGAGGTGTGTGGGAGTTGCTTTGGTGTGAACTGTTTGGGAGGAAAGGAATGCCAAAATTTTTTAATGATAAGGAGACTAGGAGAGGATGGGAATGGTCTGTGGGAAAGCATTTTAAAAAGGGCCATACGTTGGGCAAAGATATTGGACCTTTTTCAACCTTTCTCCTTTGATGACATGTGGAGGAATTGGGTGCAAATTGCCAAAAGTTCTGCTGTTAGAATTAAGCCTTCGGTGGAGTGGAAACCCCCTGAAAACGGTGTTGTTATATTAAATTTTGATGGCAGCAGCCTAGGTAATCCAGGGCTGTTTGGAATTGGGGGAGTTTCCAGTAATGCTGAGGTCCAGATCTTAGGCGAATCTAAACTGGTTATTGGGTGGTTTAAAGAGCTGGAGACTACAGCCTGGTTCTATACAGGGGCTTTGAGATGGTTTAGATGGTTAACATCAAACATATTAGTCGCAGCTCAATGGGAAAGAAGATCGGCAAAGGGGTTGGCAGATTCTTTAGCTAAATAAGGGGTACATAGGAATCAGCTTTTTTGGGCTTAGTTTTAAGCTTTATGGTATAGTTTAGAGGTGGCACCTCGTGCCTCTTTGTGGGGTTCTATCAAAAAACAAATGGAAAATGGCTGGGTTGCATGTGTATCTTTTGAGGCTGATTTGGTATCTCCCTGGAAGGTTATTCATGGCATCCTTCCTCTTTTTTTTTTTTTTTTTTTTTTTTTTCCAGTTTTATAAGGTATGATATTTGCTTCGGGATTCTGTTTGGTTTTGGGAAAATACTTGTCTTGGTAATTTTGTTAAGGATCTTTTCCCCTCTTTGTTTTCCTTATCTTTGCTTAAAGACACCAATGCCAAGTTTCATTACCCTCCTTTACTTCCCTTGGATCACAACCGGAACTTTGGCTTTCATAGTGGCTGGTGAATGTTGAGTCTGAGGATGTGGTTGACCTTTTGCATCTTAATAATGTTTGCCTTGATCCCTCTAAATTTGATAGGCAAGTGTGGGCTCATCCCAAGGGTGTTTTTTCTTGCACTTCTTTTTTCCAATCTCTCTTTCTCTTGCTCTTCCCCTAGGTTTTTCCATTCTAATGAAGTTTGGTGTAAACCAATGCCCCCAAAATAGGTGTGTCTTATTGGGAAGTGTCTCATGGAAAGGTTAACACTTTGGACATCTGGGAAAAAAGACCATCTCTTTGCTTATCCCCAAATTGGTGTATTCTATGCAAATCTATGGTGAGAGTTGTTTCCACTTGCTAATCTCTTGTTCTTTTACTGTTGGCATTTGGGAATGATTATTTTCTTTATCTAGGTGCAGATGGAACTTGCCAATGGGGGTAAATGGTCAATTTGATCCAACTACTATTGTTATGCCTAAGAAAAGGGGAAGGATTATGTGGGGATGTATAAGAGCATCTTTGATTTGGACCATTGGGGAAGAGTGGAATGCAAAAATCTTTCTAGAGAATGAGAAAAGCATGCAAGCAGTGAAAGAATGTATGATGAATAGGGCTATTCATTGGTTGAAAACCCTGGACAACTTCTCACATTTTTCAGAAAACTTAAATTGACTGAAACCCCAATCACCAAGATGTGAAACATTTCTCTAATATCAGGTTTAAAATCAGTGATTAGCAGTACAAATCAGATCTGAATGATAGTGCAAGAGTTGTGTATGTCGAAGAGAAGAAGAAGTCGAATTAGTCTTCCTTCTCCTCTAACCCTATTTTTATTAATCTCTAAAACAAATTGATGATGACAAGCATACCCTTAAGTGGGTGGCCAGCTTGGCAGTTACATAAAGAAAATAAAATAAGAACAAATAATAGGCCCATTAAGTGAGGCCCATCAACATAAAATAAAAGATAAAATAAAGGATATCACATAAGAGGCTGTTAAGGCCCATTCGGCCCAGTCTCTTTACACTCCCCCTCAAGCTGAGCATAGATGTCAATCATGCCCCAGCTTGCTTATATAGTGTGTCAATTTCCCCTTGGGAAATCCCTTGGTCAAGATATCAGCCAGTTGCTCTTCTGATGTGATAAATGATAAACAAACTTTTTTTGAAGAGATTCTTTCCCTTATGAAATGCCTATCAACCTCAATGTGCTTAGTTCTGTCATGCTAAACCGGATTATGTGCAATGTTGATAGTAGCTTGGTTGTCACAATAAAGCATCATTGGTTGCTCGTAGTCCACCCCCAATTCCTCTAGAAGGGATTGTGGCCATAGTAATTCTGACACACCATGAGACATTGCCCTGTATTCTACTTCAGTTGAGGATCTAGCAACTACTGATTGTTTCTTACTCCTCCAAGACACAATATTCCCAGCAACCAGAGCACAATAACCAGAGGTGGACCTTCTGTCATCAATACATCCTGCCCAATCTGCATCAGTAAAGGCTTTCGGCTTCATGTGACCATGCTCAACAAATAGAATACCTTTCCCTGGAGTACCTTTCAAGTAGCACAAAACCTTTTCTACAGCAGCTAGATGAGTATCTCTAGGAGAATGCATAAACTGACTGAGAACACTTACTGCATAGGAAATATCTGGCCGAGTCATGCAAAGGTATAACAACTTCCCAAGTAGTCTTTGAAACACTCCCTTATCAGACAACAGTGCACCATCTGTGGCAGAAAGCTTATGATTAGGATCAATGGGAGTGGTGATGGGTTTAGCTCCAAGTTTACCAGTGTCAGCAAGAAGATCAAGGACATATTTGTGCTGAGATATGAATATACCATCCTTAGATCGAGCAACTTCAATGCCCAAGAAATACCGAAGATCTCCCAAATCTTTAATTTCAAATTCAGAGTGGAGAAATGCTTTTAGTTTACTGGCCTCTTCAATGTCATTGCCCGTGACCACAATATCATCAACATAAACAATCAAGAAGGTCACTAGAGAGTCATTTCTCTTCAAGAACAGTGTATTATCAGATTGTGTTTGAATGTAGGCAAAGGAGACGAGCAGCCCGAAATCTATCTAACCAAGCCCGAGGAGATTGTTTGAGACCATAAAGGGATTTGTGTAGTTTACACACCTTGCCTTTCATTTCTTTCCCATACACTCCTGGAGGTAGAGACATATAAACCTCTTCATGTAGATCTCCATTCAAGAAAGCATTTTTAACATCAAACTGGTGTAGGGGCCAGTCAAAGTTAGCGGCTAGAGAAAGCAAGACCCTAACTGAAGTCATCTTAGCTACAGGAGCAAAGGTCTCGATAGTCAATGCCATACATTTGGGTGTAACCCTTGGCAACCAACCTAGCCTTATACCTCTCAACCGAGCCATCAGAGTGATATTTAATGGTAAACACCCATTTACACCCCACTGGTTCCTTCCCTTCTGGCAAGTCCACAACATCCCAGGTATGGTTCTTATGTAATGCTTCAAGTTCAATCATCATAGCATCCCTCCATTCAGGTTGAGACAATGCTTTCGGTACAGACCTAGGTATCACATATGAAGAGACAGAAGCAAGAAAGGAAGTAGGAAGGAGAGAGAAGGCTGTAAGATAAATGTTTGGAGATACAATGGGCTGTACACTTCCGCTTGCCCTTGCGAAGAGCAATAGGAAGGTTAAGGTCAGGGACGGTCGAAGGTGGGTCGATAGGGGGCTGACTTGTTTCCTCAGGAACTGTGGGAGTGGCCAGATGCTCTTCTGAAGGAGTGGAAACAACCTGCATATGTTTGAATCTCCGCCTTTGGTAACACCTTTGGAGAGTAGGAGCAGAAGCAAGAGGAGGATCAGAGGTGGGTCCAGTGGAAGAGGTGGACACCCCATGACCAGACTCACAAGGGATGGGAAGAGGAACAACCGGAGACATAGCAAAGGGTTCATCAGATTTCTCCCTCCCAGGAGGAACACTAAAGAAAGGAGTCAACTCTGCAAAGGTGACATCTCGAGATACAAAGCGGGTGCCACGAACTGGATCAAAACAACAATAACCCTTTTGTGTAGAGACATATCTCAGAAACACGCACTTATGAGCTTTATGTTCAAATTTATGCCTTTGGTGACTATGAATATGCACATAACATGTATTCCCAAATACACGGAGAGGGAGAGAAAATAAATCCTCATCCAGGAAGAGAAGACTAAAGGGGGTTTTAAAACAAAGGACCCTGGAGGGCATACAGTTGATTAGGTAGGTAGCAGTATGAACAACATCTCCCCAAAACCTTACAGGAACATGGGATGTAAATAAAAGGGATCTGGCAACCTCAACCACATGTTTCTTTCTTTCCGCCACCCCGTTTTGTTGTGGAGTGTAGGAACAAGAGCTTTGATGAATAACCCCAAAAGTTTAAAGGTAGGTGGAGAGGGTTTTCTCAAAATACTCCTTAGCACTATCAGAGCGGAATATTTTGATACGGGTATTAAACTGGGTGAGGATGAGATCATGAAAATTTTTCACAATGATCGGTACTTCATCCTATGATTTCATGAGATAAACCCAAGTATAACGAGAATAGTCATCAATAAAAAGGATAAAATACCTGTAGCCCCCCATGGTTGGCATGTGATATGGCCCCCACACATCAGAGTGAACAATATGGAAAGGAGAAAGAGATCTTTTATTACTGATTGAATAGGAATGTCTACAATGCTTTGCTAGCTCACATGACTCACAATGAAGACTAGATAAAGACACTTTTAAACATATCTGGGAACATATGACTTAAAGCAGAAAAAGACAAATGACCAAACCGAAAATGACATAGCAAAATTTTGTTAATAGACTCTAACACAACTGACTCTAAAGCAACTCCATGAGGTGGTCCCAAGGCTTGATCTGGTGTGTCCAGTAGGTATATTCCGTTCGCCTCATGGCCACTCCTAATCGTCCTCTGAGACTGCAGTTCATGGACTTTGTTAAGCTACTAACAGATAAAAGGTTTGTGTTAAGCTTAGGAACATGGAGAACAGAAGATAAGAACAGGGTGTCATAGGTCTTTATATCTCCTTTACCAGAGATGGGGGCAAGTTACCCATCGTTCAGGGATATTTTCTCTTTCCTAGAGAGGAGATGGTATGAACAAAAAAGGTTAGATAGGCTGGTCATATGGTCTGATGCATCGGAATCTATAATCCAAGGGAGTTTATGATTACCTGAAACTGAAGCATGATTTGCTGAGGCATATGTACCTGAGTGAGCAAAAGCCGATGAAGATGATGTACTGTTGGAAGGGTGAGTCGAAGAAACCATAACTCCAGGTGATTTAGGAGCCTCCCATACTTCTCAAAATCCAGCTTCATTGCAACCATTGCTCAATAGTTGATTTTTCTTCACTTTCCTTACTTCCCCCCTCAGGCACTCTAGCAGCATTAGCAGTCTTGGATTTTCCCACCTGACTGCCCTTCTTAGGGTTATTATTGTTCTTAAACCTATCGGGAAGAAGTTCAGGATGAAGCTTCCAGCAGGTGTCCTTTGTATGTCGTGGTTTCTTGCAATATTCACACAACTACTCTCTTTTCTCGGTATGGCCCTTCGGTTTCATTCCCGCATGTGCAAAATGTTCTGTAGATGGACTCTGCAATATCATAGCATATGCCTGTGAAAGAGTAACGTCATCCCTGGCCAAAATGTTCTGTCTGATAATATCAAACTCAGGGTTGAGTCCAATGAGAAACTCAAACACCCTATTTCTCTCCACTAGCTTTCTATGCATTTCAACATCCTTTTTACTCTCCCATACCACTGTTTCCATAACATCAATTTCCTGCCATAGGGACTTTAGTATGGAGTAGTAGATTGCCACACTCTTCTCCCCATGTCTCAGGTTCTTCACATCACTTTTCAATTTGTATGCTCTGGCTACATTCGGTTTCTGTGAATAGGTCTCAGTTACACTGTCCCATATCTCCTTAGCCGAAGACATCTAGAGATAGTGCTGACTTATATGAGGTTGCATAGAGTTGACTAACCATCCTATAACAATATAGTTATCTTGCATCCATATTTCAAATTCAGGGTCTGCCTCTTCGGGTTTCACCTTGCTGCCTGTGTGATACCCAAGTTTTCCTCTACTACAAACATAGATTTTTATAGACTGTGCCCAAGCAAGATAGTTCGTCCCATCTAGCTTAATTGTGGTAACACCAGTCAAAACGGAATCTACTAGAGTAGGTCCAGAAGTTGGCACCTGGTTGAACTCACTTCCATATGTCTCCATTAATCAAATGGAAATCAAAGAACAGAAAATTTTGACTATGTGAACTTACTTGAAGTCAAACCAGAACTTGGGTGCTTGAAAAGCTAGGGTTTTGCTCTGTTCAGCAGATGGGCGGGTGAGAGAAGACACTGCCGCACCTACCAGAGTAACCCAAGCTCTTCCAAACCTGAAACGCCCTCCTTTAGCAGTCACAAGACTCCTTCCAAGCACAGAGCGCCACACCCAAGCTTCACCTTTCCTGGTAACTCGAAATTCTCTAGTCGGCTAGGGTTTTGGGCAGCAGCAAGACAGCATCACTTCTTGGCAAAATCTGGCCAGAACTAAACTCTCCAAACCCTTCTACCAACTAGGCAAGTTATTCTCTATACTATAGAGAACCTATCTCTCCATACACTCTTGATTTTAGAGTGTACAGGAACAAAAGAAAAAAGAAGAAAGAGGAACTGAACCCGCTCTGATACCAAGATGTGAATCAGTTCTCTAATATCAGGTTTAAAATCAGTGATTAGCAGTACAAATCAGATCTGAATGATAGTGCAAGAGCTGTGTATGTCGAAGAGAAGAGGTAAGAGAAGAAGTCAAATTAGTCTTCCTTAAGTATACCCTTAAGTGGGCGGCCAGCTTGGCAATTACATAAAGAAAATAAAATAAGAACAAATAACAGGCCCATTAAGTGAGGCCCATCAACATAAAATAAAAGATAAAATAAAGGATATCACATAAGAGGCTGTTAGGGCCCATTTGGCCCAGTCTCTTTACACACCAAAAAATTAAGAAATTGCTGCTGGTTTAAGAATATGTAGATTTTATTCAAAGAATATGTATAAATTTGATTTCTTCTAACATGATTTCTTTCCTTACTTCCATGTTTATCACATAGTCTTTAGATTTTGTTATTTCTTCTTCTTCTTCTCTCTTCTGTGGTAGAGTAACACCATTATTTTTGATGCTCTCTCTCTTTTTTTTTTTTTTTTAATCTTCTCAGGAAAGATCACCAACCCTTCAGGCAATACTTTCGGGAGAAGCAAGCATTACTTCATCCAAGGAATCTAGCCGACAAGGGCAAAGGCAACGCACACTGGCTATACTTCACCAGATGATTGAAGATGCTCATAGGGGGAAGCGACAATTTTTGAGTGGTATCTATTTCTGGAAGTGTTGAGATGCGTATGTTCTTTTTTGTTGTGAAACATTTGTTACTGAGCCCTTTATGATTTATTTGTCATTTGGAATTTCAGGGAAGCTTCATAATCTTGCTAGAGCTATTGCTGATGAAGAAACAAATACAAATCTTATTAGAGGGGAAGGACCTTATTCTGATAAGAAAATGGTCTCAAACTTTGATAGGGATGGAGTGCTTGGGCTTGGGCTGGGAGCCACCAAACAAGCACCCTTTAGGTCAGCAACTGGAGACAACAACCTGCAAGCTGGTGGTTATGATATGAAAGATACTGGAAAGAGATTATATGGCCCCCTGAGTTCCAAACCTACTACATATCTTTCAGCATTTATTCTGTACATAGCAACAATTGGCGACATAGTTGATGGGATTGATACAACTCATGATTTCAACTTTTTCTCACTTGTATATGAATGGCCTAAAGATGTAAGAATTCTGTTTCCATGTTATTCCTTGGGTCTTTTTAATTTGTTATTCAAAGCTTGCTTTTTTTAGTATTGAAATTTTGTGGTCCTAAACACTCTTGTAAAAGGAAACCTGATAAATTTTGTTGGATTAAATTTTGCTTTTCTGGGTTGGACAACTTGATTAGTTTATTTAGTTTTTGAACTAGCTACATTTGATAGTGTTTGGTCTTAATCTCTTAGGACATATGTACAACTATTTTTTATTTTTTTATCAGCAAAGAAGGATTAGTTTTATTAATTTGAGAGAAGATGAAAACAAAGTACAACCAGCAGAAAAAGCAGTCAGAGCTACATAATGATTTACAGTACTGCCCAGAAAAGATGTTGTCTTTAAACTCGATGTTTTGCTAGAGAGTCAGCCATCCCATTCGCAGTCCTGATCCAAGTGAAAGTGGCATTTAGTTCCCTTGCTAAACTTTCAATCTCTTGCAGGGAATGTCTATAAGTCCAAGGAGCATTACCTCTGAAGTTAGACCAAGAAACCACGAGTTTTGAGTCTCCTTCAACCTCCAAGTTTTTAAAATCTGCTTGTTTGGCTAGTTTTAACCCCTGAAGAAGTGCTAGTAGCTCAGCCTTTATTGAGTCTCCAACCCCTATAGGGGCCCTGAATACATGGCCAGCACTTTGTTTGTTGAATCTGTGAACACACCCTCTATGCTTGTCAATCTCGGGTTCCCTATGGCGCTGCCCCCAAAATTCAGCTTTAATTTATTTGGAGCTGGGGGCTTCCATTCCATCCCCATCTTTTCTTTCTTCTTAGATGAAAAAGCCACTTCTTTCCAAGCCTGCAATATATCAGCCACTGATAATCTTTGGAACATCTCAAGTGTTTTTACCCAATGTGCAACTTTTGTCTTTATAATTTCCACCAAATCTTATTTTGATCTGCATTTTCCATTGAAGATTGTTGCATTCCTTTCCTCCCAAATCGTTCATATCACAACCATTGGTTTAAAACGTGCGCCTCAAGCGTGCCTAGGCGCACAGGCGAGGCGCATTTCAGGGTATGCGCCTCGCCTAGGTCGTGCAGCCCTTTCAAAAGGCGCACACCTGGTGCGCCTAGGCGTGTGTCTAATGTGCCTTACGCTTAAGCCCAGGCATGCGCCTTTTGAAAATTTGACACTTTTTTGCTTTTTTTGAACATAGCGGCTGGGACCGGGGGCTCCACCCCCAGACCCTGTGCCACGCCCCTCGAGGCAAGCCCAAACAAGTCCATGTTAGGTCTTAAATTCTTAGTTTTCACACAAGAAATAATGATTTTATAGTTTTAATTGCTTTTTAAGAAGACATTTTATTAGGATGAATGAATGAACAACATTACCAAATTGGGGGTTCTCGGAACTTTGGTTATCCTTCCACCAGTGGGATAAATAGTTCCTCTTCCACATAGCCAATTTCTTTTGTGAATCTCTCTACCATTGGTTTCCAAAAGACCTCTGACTAGGGTTCCCCTCCAAGGGTAATCCTAAGTACTCTAAAGGCCAATGCTTGATCTCTCACCCTAAAGTCTCTGCTATCACTTTCAAATTTTCATCTTCCAAAATTATTCCTGCTACAGAACTCTTTCCCCAGTTAATCTTCAAAGTGGAGACTGATTCAAAGGAATTGATGATTTCTTACAGATTTGATATGGAAACTTGGTTGCCTCCCTCACAAAATTCATCTGCGAACTGCAAATATGTTATTGCAACCTCCATTCTTCCTACCCTCCAACCTCTAAGCAGATTATTCTGATTGGCCTTCAAGATCATCCTACTTAGGACATCTGCAATTAATGTGAATAGGAAGGGAGATATGGGATCCCCTTGTCTCAACCCCCTTTTTTCTGGAAAGTAATCTCTAGCCACACCATTAATCAGAATCGAATATTGTATACAACTTAAGAATCCCTTCATCTACATCCTCCACCTTCCCCTAACCCAATTTTCTCCATGATTTCCAGAAGGAAAGACCAATCCGCAAAGTCATAGGCCTTCTCTATGTCAAGCTTGCACACCAAACCCTTCCCTTTCCTCTTTTCTCCAACACATTTTTTTTTAATCAGTTTTCTGCAACACATTCATTAGCCAAAAGGATCCAGTCTACAATTTGTCTCCCTTCAGCAAAGGCTCCTTGATGTTGTAACATTACCAAGAGCAGTACCTTCTTTAGTCTCCATGCTAGAACTTTTTCTATGATTTTATAGTGATTTCCCACTAACCTTTGAAGGGATGAGAGATCCATCATATGGATGGTGGAACCTTGCAGGAAGGTTGGGCGTAATTTCAAAAATTTCTCTCTCCCATGTGGGAATCACATTCCCTATTTTAGAAAACTGCATTTTCAAGGATCAATTTTGAACCCAAATCGAACCATATTTGAAACCAAAAGGTAGGAGAGGGATATAACTGATACGGAGTAGTAGTAACCCCCAACGAAGGTATTCACGCCCAAGGAGAATACCAAAGACTGCTCCCACTGAAGATGATACAACGTAGGGTGGAGCAGAATCAGCAGGATGGTTCTTCAGCAAGAACTCGATGGAGGGCAGGTGAGCACGACTTCTGGTTATCTTTTCTCCCAAAAGATAATATCAAGAACTCTTCTTGATCGCTCCTACAGGTGGAGATCGAACTAGCAGAGGTGGCAAGAGCAGGAAAGGGTTGAAATTTGAAGCAGTCGAATTGCAAGATTTCTTTCTTGTGATCTGCGAACCAGAAGATCTCTCTTGTTTTCTGTGTGTTTTTGGTTCGCCCCTTGCTGCTCTATTTATACCCTTTAAAGAGAGGTTCTCCTAATCCCATTAGGAGTTTCTTAATCCAAATCTTGTATTTGAATCTGAACTCTCTTTAAGAGATAAGGATAACCCTTATCTTATCTGTAGATAAGGATCAACCCTCCTAATCTAATTAGGAGTTTCCTGATCCAAATCTTTATTTGGATCTGGACTCTCTGAGTGGATAGGGATAATCCCTTATCCTATCTGCTGATCTGAATCCTAAAATCGCCCTTTTTTAATTAATCCCATTAAGCTAGTTTGATTTGGGCTTTAGGCCCATTAAGTTCATCTGCTCACTTACTCTCCTATCTGTTGCCCAGTTGGATATCCTTGTGTAGCGTGGGACCCAAACATTGATCTACACATCAAGCACATGGGTTCAACCCAACCTCTATTACAAGGCCTGGCCGAATTCACTATAGGAAGTAGTGAACCCTGAGTCCATCGCCATGGGCTCTTAATGGGCCCAACATTTACACTAAATGGTCCCTGGGTCAAGCCACCTTATAAAAACCCAAGGACTGGGGGCAGATGCAAGATTAGCCCATCAGGTATTACCCTCGATGGTTTTACACTTAACCTCTCAGCCCATAGTGATCAAACACTGCCCGACGAGAGGACCTATCCCTCGACTGCAAGGTACAATGCTGCACTCTCTACTCACATGGATCCTGGGAATTAAAACCTTTTGCAAACATTTTGAAACCATAATATATATATGTATGTATGTATATCTCTATATAAATATATTTTGCAAAACAAATTTCAACCGTTGAAATCGACTACCGGCAGTTTTGGTTTCCATTAGAGAGAGTGCATCCCCGATCATTCACTTTGTCCGACAAAGGGGCTGATCCTCTCACTATGATCACCCACTCAGATGAATTCTCGGACTGCCCCAACATACCCAAGTTGACCCCCTCTAAGAATCTCACTGATTGGCACACAAAGACAACCCAATCCGACACCTAGTGCAGTATCATAATCGAGTCTAGGGGTCAGGTGTAACATTCTAGTTTTGCCCATCTATCTCCAAAGTCCAGGGCAATAGTGGAATTCTGGTCCGGTTCAGGGTTTCAAGAAAACCCACGCTGCATGTACCTCAGGTCTCACCCTGGTAGCTAAGACAAGCCACCCCAACCAACTTGGCGGCACATCAGTGTTGGCCTTGGCAAGATAAATCTCCCTAGATCTATCCAACGACTGTGAAGATTCTAAACTAACACGAGTCTCATAAGTGTCCAGTTTAAGGGTATTACACAGGAACAGACCATAATAACATGAATCAAATACGTACTTTATTCATTTAAATTAAATGTCATAATGTACATCATTCTGATTGGAGCTAAGGGCATACATTGTCTAACAACTCCCACTTGCACTTAGGTCCAATTTGAAGTCGGAGTCTCATTCTTTCCACATGTTTCTCAAACACTTTTTGTGTCAGTGGCTTAGTTAATGGGTCTGCTACATCTCCCGCAGTACGTGGTACTTTTTCTTGATGTGCTTCGACTTTGAGTGGGCTCGTGACTCCTTAGCCTGAGCAATGTCTCCAGTGTTGTCACACAACAATGGGATGGGTGATGTGCTGGACGGAACTACTCCCAATTTGTGAATGAACTTATTCATCCATACGGCTTCTTTGGCAGCTTCACTTGCGGCAATGTACTCGGTTTCAGTTGTGGAATCCGCCGTGGACCCCTGTTTGCTACTTTTCTAGCAAACAACACACGATCCTGTCGTGAAAATATAGCCAGATGTAGACTTTCTATCATCTGGATTTGATTGGAAGTTGGCATCAGTATACCCCTGGATGGCATACATGATGCTCCCTACGGCTGAGGCATAGGAAACGTCCTTCATGCCCTCAATCTCTTCGAGAGTCTTGGGAGACATGCCCTTGGAGAGAGTGACTCCATGCCTGAAAGGAACATTTTCTTTCTTGGAGTTCTTCATGCTTTATCTCTTGACTATTTTGTCTATGTAAGCAAATTGGAATAATCCTATTATCCTCTTCGATCTATCTTTATAGAGCCGAAGACCCAGTATGTAGGAGGCTTCTCTAAGATCTTTCATGGAGAATTGCTGTGAAAGCCATACTTTCACCGTAGTAAATAGTAGATGTTCAAGACTGCTATCAATCTTGAACCCTAGTAGATTTCAGGTTCGAAAAAAGGAGAAAAAGTATAGAGGAGAGAGGAGAAAGAGTAGAGAGAGAGCAGTAGAACACAAGAATTGAAAGGAAGGACATAATCTGAATGTTCTGCCGCCACCACTTCTATTTAGTATTTATAGGTTATGCTAGTTTCATGAAAGGACAAATCTGCCCTTGGTATTTACATAACACATAAAACAATATAAAATTGAAATATAAATAACTGGAATAACAGATTGATCATCAGCTAACCCTAGGATGACTGAGGCACATTCTACTCTACGGACAGAGTGGGACCACAGCTGTGGGGCTCACATCAGTGTTCTCTACACTCCCCCTCAAGTTGGGAATAAATGTTTATCATTCCCAACTTGGATAGATCCGCCTCTAGCTTCTTTCTTGATACGACTTTAGTGAGGATATCTGCTAGTTGCATACTGGATGTGATGTAAGGGAGGCATACTTCTTGAGATGAGACCCTCTCTTGTACAAAATGTTGGTCAACTTCAATGTGTTTGGTTCTGTCATGTTGCACTGGATTATGTGCTATATTAATAGTTGCTTGATTATCACAGTACAACATCAGGGGCTTCTCATACTCAATACCCAATTCCTCAAGTAGAGATCTCAGCCATAGGATTTCAGCCACTTCATTAGCCATGGACCTGTATTCTGCTTCAGCACTAGATCGGGAAACAACACTTTGTTTCTTATTTCTCCAAGAGACAAGATTACCTCCCACAAGGGCACAATATCCTGAGGTAGACATTCTGTCATCAACACTCCCAGCCCAATTGGCATTTGTATAGACCTCCACCTTCATGTGGTTATTGTTCTTGAACAGTATACCCCTCCACAAGAAGATGTGTGGTTCTAGGAGAACGTATGTACTAGCTGACATCACTAACAGCATAAGTAATATCTGGTCGAGTGAAGCAGAGATATAGGAGCTTTCCTACCAATCGCTGGAACATAATCTTGTCTTCAAGAGGCTCCCCACTCTCTGCACTAATCATGTGGTTTTGTTCAATGGGTGTATCCGCAGGCTTGACACCTAACTTTCTTGTTTCTGTCGGCAGATCTAGGACATATTTCCTCTGAGAGATAAAGATCCCCTGTTTGGATCTAGCAACCTCAGTACCCAAAAAATACCGAAGTACGCCAAGGTCTTTCACCTCAAATTCTTGATGAAGGAGCTGTTTAAGGGACTCAACCTCATGGCTATCATTCCCTGTCACCACAATATCATCAACATATACTGCAAGTAGTGTCAAGGAGGACTCTACCTTCTTGATGAATAGAGTATGATCTGACTGGGCCTGTACGTAGCCGAAATTCACAAGGGCTAGTCTGAATCTATCGAACCAAGCCCTAGGTGATTGCTTCAAACCATACAAAGCCTTGTTGAGCCGGCATACCTTCTGACCTGTTTCTGCATCATAGAATCCAGGAGGCAAACGCATGTAAACCTCTTCCTGCAGGTCTCCATTCAGAAAAGCATTTTTCACGTCCATTTGGTATAAAGGCCAAGTGTGACTTGTTGCAAGGGATAATAGGACTCGAATGTTGGTCATCTTGGCTACTCTTTTGCAACTAACTGAGCTTTATACCTCTCAATGGATCCATCTGCATTGTGCTTCACAGTAAATACCCATCTGTAGCCAACTGGTTTCTTTCCTTTGGGCAGATCAACTAGCTCCCAGGTGTTATTTTTCAACAGGGCATCCATCTCAACCTGCATTGCATCTTTCCATTCCGGGACGGATAGGGCTTCTTGCACTGTTCTTGGAATAGGGACATTGGCAACGGAACTAAGGTAGGACCTGTAGGTAGGAGATAGGCAATCATAGGATAAAAACTGGGAAATACAGTGTGCTATAGATGTGGTACAATGTTGTTTCCCTTTATGGACGGCAATCGGAAGGTCAAGGTCATCTGTAGGAGGTGAAATGGTGATGATAGAGGAAGTCTCTGTGGGCCCTGGGACTGTAATACCTGGACTTGGAGCTGGCCTAGACTGTTGATGACCGGGATCAACCTGCTTGCATCGCCTGTGATAGACCCTCAACTCCTGATCCCTTTGACCTCCCTCACCATTGCAGCTCTCATCACCCAATGGAATAGGTAAAGGAACTGCCCCACTCTCATTGCTCTCCCCCTGAAGAAAAGGACTCAAACCCCCACTCTCACTGCTCTCCCCCTAAAGAAAATGACTCAAACCCCCACTCTCATTGCTCTCCCCCTGAGGAGAAACCCGAGGATAATAGGGTGTCTCCTCAAAGAAAGTGGCATCCATGGAGACAAACTTCCTCCCTGAGACAGGATCATAGCAGCAATAACCCTTTTGAGTTTGTGCATAACCAAGGAAGATGCATTTGGAGGCCTTGGGTTCGAACTTGGAGTGATGGGGTCCGAGAAGCTTAACAAAGCAGCTACAACCCAATGTTTTAAGGGGAATAGAAAACAACTCCTCACTTGGGTAAAGAAGGGAAAAAGGAGATCTCATATCAAGAACCCGGGAAGGAACTCGATTAATAAGATATACCGTTGTGAGGATAGCATCACCCCAGAAGTGAATAGGGACTTTGGAGGTAAACATGAACAATGCCCTTCTTGTTTCTCAACTTAGCCGAAACCAAGTGAGGATGCAGTTTCCAACATGTTTCTTTTGTATGTTTGGGTTTCTTACAATGTTTGTTCACATACCACATCCTTTTTGTCTTCCTTCCTCCTGTCCTTTTCTGAATCACCCCCTGATTTGGGTTTGACAGCTACAAAGGCTGGTGTAAGAGGCTAAGGTTGCATCATAACTTTCCTTCTGGTCTCTTCACTATGTACTAAGGAGTATGCCTGGGAGAGAGTCACACTGTCTCTAGTCAAAATCTGTTGCCGCACAATATCATACTCTGAATTTAGGCCCGCCAGAAACTCAAACACCCGGTTTGTCTCGACCTACTTTCTATATATTTGTGCATCTTTGGGACTCTCCTACTCAAGAGTCTCTAAGTGATCAATCTCACGCTATAGAGACTGCAAGGTAGAGAAGTATACTGAAATTGGTTTCTCTCATTGTTTAAGGTTTTTCACTTCACATTTCAATTCATATGCTCTGGCAACATTAAGGGGTTGGGAATAAGTTTCTTTCATAACATACCATATCTCCTTAGCTGTCTTTGCCCACAACTAATTTCGGCTAATATGAGGCTGCATAGAATTACGCAGCCATGTCATAACCAAGTAGTTTTCTTGGATCCACTTGGTATACGTAGGGTCTCCCTTGGGGGGTTCTTTCACATCTCCCAAGAGGTACCCTAATTTACCTCTTCCCCCAATAGCCATCACGGCTGATTGGGCCCATTCCAAATAGTTTGATCCATCAAACTTTACGGTTGTAATCTGACCACCTGTCTCAGAAACACTACCATAACTGATGTTCCCAAAGCTGCCTTCTGCCTGATTTTTAAACTCCATCTCAGTCAAGTCTCAAAAAACAGCACTTGGACTACCAATCACAATGAAAATAGTGAAGGACCAATCTGTATTCACAGTGTATGTGCACAAAACAGGTCTGAAACCAACTAGCAAACACAGCAGCAGCAGTCTGTACAGTTCTCACCCCTTAAGAGAGTTCGAAAACCCCAAAAGGATCTGAAAAATCAGCTTTGAAGTAGGTCTGATATGCTTGGCAGAATTAGGGTTTTAATCAGTCCTTAAAGAGAACATTTCAGTTGCACATTCCAATCAGTACCGTACAGATAGACTTGCAATAGGGTTAATATGAAACCCTAAAAGGTGATCAATGCTAACAAAACTTGAGGACAGCTCCAGGTAGATCGCAAGGTTCAGTCTAACAGTAGGGCTTGCCGCAAGCTTATTTGGGTTTGCCGCAAGATCACTTTCAAACCCTAGAGTAGGAGAAAAGAACCCTAAGGCAGTTCGGCCCAACAGTAGGGTTTGCTGTAAAACCCTAGAGAATAGAAGGGAGAAAACCCTAGAATGGTTTGGCCGCCCTTTCCAGATAGGTCCAACCTATCTTCTTTGATAGAACTTCTCTTAGAAAATAAATAACTTACAAGAAAAAACTGTTCGCTACCTTCCAATGTTACCCGAACCCTAGTCTTCTATGATTCTTCCTGATCACCAGCACTCTACAACCGTGACAAGTTTTCAACAGTTGCTAAACCTTTTGGCGATCTCCAAGAATCAGTCCACGAACTCCACTTTCTCAGCTTCCAGTCCTAGGGGATTCTCATGTGGTCGGCTGGACTAGACTCACATGAGAAACCCTAACCTTGCTCTGATACCACGTAGATGTTCAAGACTGCTATCAGTCTTGAACCCTAGTAGATTTCAGGTTTGAAAAAAGGAGAAAAAGTATAGAGGAGAGAGGAGAAAGAGTAGAGAGAGAGCAGTAGAACACAAGAATTGAAAGGAAGGACAAAATTTGAATGTTCTGCTGCCGCCATTTCTATTTGGTATTTATAGGTTATGCTAGTTACATGAAAGGACAAATCTGCCCTTGGTATTTACATAATACATAAAACATTATAAAACTGAAATATAAATAACAACTGGAATAACAGATTGACCATCAGCTAACCCTAGGATGACTAGAGCACATTCTATCCTACGGACAGATTGGGACCACAGCTGTGGGGCCTACATCAATGTTCTCTACATAAACATTCCTACATCATTCCCAATGAGTAGAATGTCGTCTACATACAGAACCAGGAACGTAACCTTATCTCCACTGGATTTCCTGTAAACACAGGGTTCATCCGGATTTTGCTCAAAGTCAAACTGTTTGACGGTAGAGTCAAACCGGATATTCCAACTCCTAGAAGCTTGCTTAAGTTCATAGATGGATCGATTTAGTTTACATACCATGTGTTCCTGACCCGCAATTATGAAACTTTGCGGTTGCTGCATATAGATATCTTCAGTAAGATCTCCATTTAGGAACGCAGTTTTGACATTCATTTGCCAAATCTCGTAATCATGGTACGCTGCTACAACTAATAGGATCCTAATGGACTTAGCATGGCCACGGGCAAAAAGGTTTCCTCATAATCGATTCCCTCTTTCTGTGTGTACCCTTTCGCCACAAGACGAGCCTTGTAGGTCTCAACCTTACCATCGAGGCCCTTCTTCCTCTTATAGATCCATTTGCAACCAATTGCTTTTACCCCGGGGGGCGGATCTACCAGAGTCCAAACTTCATTGGTCTCCATTGAGTCCATCTCAGCTCTCATGGCATCTACCCACTTCAAGGAATCTGTGTCCAATATAGCTTCCGTATAAGTCACTGGATCCTCCTCACTGGTCATGGCTTCCATCAAGTAACTCTCTTGGCCATAGCCTAAACGAACCAGAGGCCTGGAAACCCGGGTAGATCTTCTAGGTTGGTTATTAACTGGAGTTTGTGGGACATCTCCCACTACTCGTAAGCTCTCCTCATCAAGAACAACTTCTTGATGATGATTGTTCAGGATGTAATCATCTTTAAGAGTTGGGCATTTCGACTACAGAACACCTTTTGTTCTCTTGAGTCATAGAATAAGTAACCCACAGAGCGTTTGGGGTAGCCTATGAATAGGCAACGACTGGTCTTGGATTTCAATTTGTCAGCACTCGTTCTTTTAACATGTGTCGGACAACCCCAAATCTTCTATGTCTCACACTTGGCTTCTTACCAGTCCAAAGCTCATAGGGAGTCTTCAGAACTGATTTGGTTGGAACCCAGTTCAGCACGTATATTGCAGTCTCTAATGCGTAACCCCAAAAGGATGCGGGTATTTCTGAGTGTACGAAAAGTGATAGGACCATATCCAATAAAGTCCGATTTCTCTTTTCTGACACACCGTTTAGTTGTGGTGTAGCAGGAGGAGCCAGCTATGATACTATCCCATTGTCCTTTAAATAGTCATTGAATTCGTCAGAGAGATACTCACCTCCTCGATCTGATTGAAGGGTCTTAATTTCTCTCCCTAACTGCTTCTCGACCTCTTGTCTGAATTCTTTGAACTTTTCAAAAGATTCAGACTTATGTCTCATTAGGTACACGTAATCATATCGTGAGAAATCATCGGTAAATGTTATGAAATAAACGTGTTGGTTACGTGTCCTAACATTCAGGGGACCACATACATCAGTATGTATAAGGTCAAGTGTGCTTGCCGATCTTTCAGGCTTACCGTTAAATGGCCGTTTCGTCATCTTTCCCTGAGGGCAAGGCTCACAGGTTGGAAGATCTTCTACAGTTAGAAAATCCAAAGGACCATCCTTTACCAACCCTATGATACGATCTATGTTAATGTGGCCAAGTCGGTAATGCCACAGGCACGTGGGATTAACTGTATCACGGGTTCATTTCTTGGGGATATTATCCGACATAGTTTCGGTTAAGTTTGTTTCCAGAGAAGGATGGAGAACATAGAGACCACTCTCAAGTTCTTCGTATGCGAGGAATTTGTTATTTCTTTTAATAGTAATCATATTACTAAAGAGAACAGAATATCCATCCACACACAATTTTGAAACAGAAATCAAATTTCTTCTCAAAGTGGGTACATAAAGACAATCTTTTAGTACAATAGTTCATTCTCTGAAAATTAACTCTACAACAATTGAGATCTATTAATAAAGTTTCTTGTTACTGATAAAAAAAACCTCTTAAAATGGTCAACAAAGGTCTCGACAATCACCTCTTCTCTGATTATCTCTAGGCCATCCACGTCCAACCTATCACTTAGGTTTTTACTTCTTCTTCCATTGTCTAAGGAATGAAAAAAGTTTGTATTTCCATCCCCTTCTAGAAGCCATTTGCATCTGGATTTTTCCCTCCACGAGATCTATTCCTTTCTAAGAACCTCTTCTAAGTCACACTTTAGCCTCCATCTTTCCTCTCTCTCTTCGCCACTCAACATTCTAAGAGCTTTGATAGAATTTTTTGTATCATCTCCTCCACCATCCCAAAGAGATTCTTGTTCCAGGACTTTATTTTCTATTTTAAAAACCCCAATCTCCTCAAGAAGTTAATCCCTTTCTTCACTCCTCTTCTCCCTAACTCCCTCTACCAGCAATTGATATTCTTCACAGAGGTGGGGTCCTCCAACCACATATTTTCAAACTTGAATGGAGAGGGACCACCAAGTGAGGTTCCTTGGGCTAAGCAAATAGGGTAATGATTTGAGGTAACTCTAACCAAGGCTTTGGTTATTAGGTCCTCCCACATAATCTCCCAATCCACCGAAAAAAGGAACCTATCTAGTTTGGAGCAAAGTGGGGAAGATTGGAAGTTTGACCAAGTGTAGTCTGCTTGCAGCAAGGGGAGATCCTTCAGCTCAAAAAGATCCACAAATTCTTTAAACTTCCTCATATTTATAGTTACTCTCTGGTTTGGATTATTTGTCTTTAATGAAAACCTTATTACATTGAAATCACCACCCTGACACCATATTCCCGTCCATATGAAGGGATAGGAAATCCATCACATGGACGCCCAAAATTGCGGAAATAAAGGGGGCGAATTTCAAAAATTTTTCTCTCCCTTCAACTGGGAATCGAATTCCCTATTTAGAAAATCATATTTTCAAGGATCATTCTTGAACCATAAACTGAACCAGATCTGAACCAAAAGGAGTAGGGAGAGATAATACTTGATACAGAGAAACAATATCTCTCAATGGAGGTGTTCACGCAGTGCAGGGTGGAGCAGAATCAACAGTGTTCTTCCAAAAGAACTTGATCATTCTCAAGAATCACCTGGACGGCTTGTGAATACAACTCCCACCAATCTTTTATCCAAAAGATTGGAATCAAGATCCAATCTTGATTTCTCCCAAGGAATGGAGATCGAACTGCTGTAGGCAGCAACTGCAGGAAGGAGGCGGCTAGAGAGTATTTGCAGGGAGCAGAATTCTCTCTTCTGTGATTTCAGCTCTGAAGACAAGACTATTTGTTGCTGATGATTGTGTGTCTTAAGGCTGCTCCCCCTCTTCCTTTTATAGACTTAAAGGGATCAACTCCTAATCCCATTAGGAGTTGCTAACCCAAATCATATCTGGATTAGAAGTCCCTTTAAGATAAGGGATAATCCTTATCTTATCTGCAGATTAGACCAGCCATCTCTTAATCTAATTAGGAAGTTTCCAGATCTAAATCTCATTTAGATCTTGGACTCTCTGAGTGGATAGGGTGTGGGCCCAATCCTATCAGCTAATCTTATCTCAGAATTCGCCCATTAAAGACTAATCAAATTAGCCCAGTTCGAAATGGGCTTAAGGACCATTTAGGGTTATGTATTCATTTAGCCTTCGAAACTGCTACCCAGTTGGGCTTCCTTGTATGGCGTGGGACCCAAACATTGATCTACACATCAGCCACATGGGTTCAGCCCAACCTTTGTTACAAGGCCTGGCCGAATACACTGTTATGGACAGTGCACCCCCTGAAACCCATCAGATGGGCTCTATGGGTCCAACACTTACCCTAAGTGGTCCCTGGGTCAAGCCACCTTGTAACACCCAGGGACTGTGGGCAGATGCAAGATTAGCCTATCAGGTATTATCCTCAATGGTCTTACACTTAACCTCTCAGCCCATAATGATCATACATTGCCCGACAAGAGAAGACCTCTCCCTCGGCTGCAAGGAACAATGTTGCACTCTCTACTCACATGGATCCCGGGAATTAAAACCTTTTGCAAATCATTTTGAAACCATAATTTATATACTTTTATATCTCATATAAAATATATTTTGCAAAACAAATCTCAACGATTGCAATCGGCTGCCGGCAGTTTTGGTTTCCATCAGTGAGAGTGCATCCCCGATCATTACCTTGTCCGACAAAGGGGCTGATCCTGTTACTATGATCACCCACTCTGATGAATTCTCAAACTGTCCCAACATACCCAGGTTTTGACCCCCGCTAAGGATCTCACTGATTGGTACATCAAAGACAGCCTAATCCAAAACCTAGTGCAGTATCATAATCGAGTCTAGGGGTCGGGTGTAACTTTCCAGTTTTGCCCATCAATCTCCAAGGTCCAGGGCAATACTGGAAATCTGGTCCAGTTCAAAGATTCAATTAATCCCACACTGTATGTGCCTAGGGTCTCACCCCGGTAGCTGAGACAAGCCACCCCAACCGACTTGGTGGAACCACAGTGTCAGCCTTGTCAGGATAAGTCTCCCCAGACCGACCCACTAGCTGTGAACATTCTAAACTAACACGAGTCTCATTAAGTGTCCAGTTTAAGGGTATTACACAGAAACATACCAAGGGAACATGAATCAAATATGCACTTATAAAGTACATCATTTTGATTGAAGCTAAGGGCACAGAAAACTGTCTAACACCATAGGCCTCTAGCTGCACTTAACTCTTCCCATAAATGAACCCTGCCTCTGTATGAGTTTGGGCTATACACATTTGTCAAACTCCATTCCTTACCATTTGTTAGTCTTCTGAATTTGATTAAACACTGAGAGTTGACCTATGAGTTCCTCCAATCATTCCAACTCAGACCCCCTGTACCCCAGATGCTCCTAATCCATCTTCTGTCCTTTTCCTGAATTTTTGTTTCTTTCATTAAGATCACATCTGGTTTCTCCTTTTTGAGAGCCTCTCTTATTAGTCTCTTTTTTTCTTTTTTCTTTTTTTTTGCACTCCCTAACCCTTTCACTTCCAACTTGGAATCTTCATGCCTCCACTAAAACTGGACCTAGAGGAGAGAGCCTAAGATAATAGCCTTCCCCTCTTTTATCCTTCCTACTCTCTTCCTTATCATAGTCAATCTCAGTAATCAGCTTTTCCACTTCACTTTTCTTCCTTTTCCTACCTTTTCTCCTTTCTTGTGTACATTGTCACACCTAATGGTTTCTTTAAGGTGGCCCTCTTCTTTTTCCTCTTAGGAAAAGCCCTATGTTTCACTGGGTTTTTCCTAGTTTCTAGGTCACTTTTTTTCAGGTCTAGGGTTTAAACACTCTTTTGCTTGGCTTCCTGAAATAATCTATTCCCTCTCTTGTTCTGATTCCTGAATTTTCATAGTTTCTAAATTCCCTTTCTGCTCTTTCTCTACCTTCCCCGTCTGACATATACAACTATACCACTTAGCATTACCATCTAAACTTTGTCCCAAGCATATGGGGTCAACTACATGAGTCCTCTTTTACCATTCCATTCTGTTCAGTGCCATAAAATCTTCAAGTATTTTTTACTGCTTCAACCCATGTCCTTTTTGGTTTGCCCCTGGCTCTTCTAGTCCCTTCAACTTGTAACAGATCCCTTCTTCTCACGGGTTCCGTATATGGTCTTCTATGCACATGACCAAACTGTTTTAATATACTTTCTTTCATTTTATTACCTATTGGAGCTACTTTTAAGTTCCTTTCAGTGACTTCATTTCTGATCCGTCTTTACTAGTTTTTCCATTCATCCATCTTGGCATTCACATTTGTGTCACACTCATTTTTTGGACATGATGTTTGTTGACTGCTCAATGCTCTGCTCCATACAACATTACTGGCCTTACAACATTTTTATAAAGTTTTCCTTTTAGCCAAAGTGGTATTCTCTATACACACAAGTCCGGATGCAATCCATTTTGCCCATCCTGCTCTAATTCTATGGGCGACATCTTCCTCAGTCTTCCCCTTGTTATGAATTATTGAACCAAGGTAATAGAAAAATTTTGCATTGAGTTATCAAAAACCTTTTGTTCTATGGTATTTTTCGATAAACTTAATTTTGCATTTAATCCTTTGTCCTGCAACAAGCACCATTGGACCTCATCCTGAGTATATTTAGTTGATTTATCCATGATTAATGCAAATGAACAAAGATTAAGTGCTGAGCCTTGGTGAAGACCCACTGTAACTATAAAATGTAATGTCTCTCCCACAGGTGTTCTAACATTGGTTCTTGCACCCTCATACATATGTAACTATATCACTCAAAAGCTTGAGAGAAAAGTTTGGTGGCACAACATTGCCTACCTGTTAATGGATAATATTACTAGAAGAATGTGACAAGTCCATATGATTTGTGTTGCCAAATGCCACTGTTGTCAAGACTGTTTTTCGTCAGTTGCATTAAGAGCAATTATATCATATTTTAGAACTCCTAATATGAAGAAATTATATGCTTTGAAATGTTACCGAGGCCTGCGGGAGAGACTAAGCTGAACAATACCCATGTAATTTAATTTGGCTGTTTTCAGATTATACACTTGATAATATTCTTAGAAACTGGGCGGTAGCAGTGGTATCATCCTCTAAGAAGCCATCAACTTGTAAGGAATGGGAATCCCCAGGCAGAGGTGTGGAAGCTGAACTTTGTTGGGAGTAGTATGGGTAATCCTGGGCCTTCTGGTATTGGGGAAGTAATAAGGGATGAGAATGGATCAATGGAAGTATTCTTGCTTTGTTCTCAGATCCAATTGGAGAGGGAGATTCAGTAAGGGCAGAGATTAAGGCAATAATTTCTGGGATGGAAGCGGAGATGTTGATTCTTGAGGGGGACTTGAAGATTGTTATCAGCTGGCTAATGGATGAAACAAAGGCTGCTTGGGGCTTCAGGAATGAAATTAGGTGGGTCAAATGATTTTCAAGGGATACACAGGTTGAGTTTCATTGGATACAAAGATTAGCCAATTCTTTTGGCCGATAGCTTAGCAAATCTGGGGGGTCAACAGACAACAATTTGTTTGCTCTGTGAGTTTATGCATGGGCGGGGATAGGATACAGGTGTTCTCTGTTGTACTTTGCTGTTTGTCTCTTGTTGTACTATTTTAATTAATGAATGAATTCTTTTGTTGACCAAAAAAACCTACAACAAACAAAAAGTATCTCCCAAGAGACTAATCATTATAGACATGGCCTATCCTATGCAGCCTTGAGTCCAAAACAGCCCAAATACCATCCTGAGATAATCTCTCAAAATTCTCAAACTTGGGATGTAATAATAACCTATGCACATTGTAGAATGATGTCAGCACAGTCTTCTAGGTTTTTTTTTTTTGTTTTTCAACAAATATACCGTTGCTTTATCTTCTGTTCTCTGACTATAAATGGAATGATACTACAAAGAGGTTTTGCATGATGCCCTTCTCCAATTGCCAGACAAAGGGAAAATTCTTCATGAGGTAGAGATGATCTGAGGAGAGGTTTCATGATCAAGGTGAAAAAGGACCAAATGAAGACCACAATCCTGCACTGAATGAATTATTCATAACATCTTTGTTGTGGTTGCTGCACATCAAACAACTGCATGCCATAGAGAAGCCTTGATTATTCAAATGGTCTATGGTCAAAATGGAATCCAGAGAAACCGTGAAGCAAAAGCCTTGATCCAGGTCATACCATGTAAAGTTGAAATGGAATTTTTGAGGACTACTAAGATTGGCTATGCATTATGGAGTGGAATGTAAGACAATAGATGTCCTTGGTTGGGCATGCCTGAGATCTATGAGCTATGATTGTCTGTGGTAGTAATGGTCAAAATAAAATAACTGTCCAATTGAACTTACAAGTAGCCTCATTGGTGGAATTAGTTATAGTTGTCAATGGTAGTTGGTCATGTGCAACAATTGATAAGATTTGGATTTAAATATTGGCAGTTCAAAATGGGACCCTTAAAAGACTGAAACTGGAACTCCTGTACTTGACGATTTGGGGTCCTTGTGTGGAGCCTTGCAAGCTACCCACAAAGAGCAATGGGATCATCCAGTTCTGGAGGAAGAGGTAGTGATAGGGGGAACCTGGTTTCTGTGCACTTTCAAGTTTGGTGGGGGGGAGTAAGGCAATAAGTTATGACAGGATAGCTAGGCCAGAGTAAGGAAGATATGGAGGACATCGAAGCGCTTTATGCTTTAGTACCATTACTAAAGCATGTTATAGTTTGATGGGTGTTGTTTGGGATTCACTGGACCTTCAGGTATTGTGGGATCCAGTTGTTTACAGAAGGGATAGGAACACAATTTGGGCTTTTGGTGTACCTGTTGGAGAGGCAATTTAACTTTGGCTGATGTCATAGCAATCCTGTTCGACCTGAAGATAGTGGGGGTCTTTTTAAAATGCAGTCAGTTGAGGCAAAGGTTTTGGGAGGGGATTGTGGAAACTCTGGAATTTTTCAAATGAGATTGAACTTTTTAGTCATGGTTCTATGTTTTTTGGATGATTCAATGGAGCTTAATTTAATTTCCAGAGTTAATCCTTGGTTGGGGTCAATTGCCATAGGAATTTCTATAGCTTAAGTAATGCTTGTAGAACTTGTAATGGACTCGGTTTTTGTTTTCTTTATTTCATTTTTGTATCTTCATTGTACATTGTCTTATCATAACTCCCTTTATATATTAAATAATAATATAGTTCTTTTATTAGTTTCTTTGTTCTAAATGTATCTAATAAAGTAGAGTTTATTTGAACTAACATTAAACAAATTTAATTGTAGGAAATGCATAAAGAAGTTTTACAATTATACTTCATGGCTGAACTTTTATAGAAAATAATTGGGGTTTCCAGATAATGGTTTTATCAAAACTTGTTGTAATGGCATGAGGTAGCTCATTTATTTTAGTTTGGTGCAAATATTTATCAGGAAGTCTCATGATTGTTTATTCATTTGCAGCTTTTAACCCGTCTAGTTTTTGAGCGTGGCAGCACCGATGCTGCTGGAAAGGTAGCAGATATCATGTGTGCTGATTTTGTGCATGAAGTTATCTCAGCTTGTGTGCCACCTGTGTATCCTCCACGTTCAGGTCATGGATGGGCCTGCATCCCCATGCTTCCTACTTTTTCTAAGACTCGCCTGGAAAATAAAGCATTTCTCTGCTCCTCTAAAGAAGCCAAGTCAAGTTCATATGTCCCTTCATCAGTGAGACCTGAAATCCCACTTTACCCTCTACAGCTAGATATAGTGAAACATTTGGCTAAATTATCTCCAGTGAGGGCTGTCTTAGCATGCGTTTTTGGGAGTAGCATGTTATATGGTGGTAACGAATCATCTATGTCCAGTTCCTTGTATGATGGATCAGTACAGTCATCTGATGCTGATAGGTTATTCTATGAATTTGCTCTTGATCAATCTGAAAGGTAAGTCAGATAGCACTAGATGATCTAAGAAACAATTCCTACTTAATATTCATGGGATGCCTTAATTTTACCTTCTAATTTGATGGACAGATTTCCAACTCTGAACCGATGGATACAGATGCAGACAAACCTTCATAGGGTATCAGAATCTGCTATAACATCTAAGCAGAGTACTAACAATGGCAAGGTGAAACCTGAGGTAAAAGCGGCTGTCAAGCGATTACGTGAACCTGACAGTGATACTGAGTCAGAATCTGATGACAATGTTGTCAGCAGTCATGCTTCTACGACTTTGCCAGAATCCAATAATCAAGGCAATGCAACTTCTGACCCTTGGAGAGATGCCCCAAAATCTGAGAATGTTGAACTTGATACAACCACCTTTCTTTCTTTTGATTGGGAGAATGAGGGTCCATATGAAAAAGCTGTTGAGAGGTAAACATCTGTTTCCTTTTTTTTATGAGGATCAGAAATTTTATTATTGTAAAGGATATGTGTACGGATTAAACAAAAAGGTATGCAACAAAAAGGTGTGCAAAGGGTAGTGAACATCTCTTTCCTTGTGCTTCCATTTAGATTCAAATGATTTAACTCCACACAAATTCCTTCTGTTAAAACAGCTATTTTAAAAGGCATTGGAGGTGTATGCCTCAGGTGCAAGAGGCATACATCTCATATGCCTTTCGCATGAAACGTGCTAGAGGTGTATGCTTCATGTGCCTCATGCACACCTCATACAAAAGGACAGAAAGAAAAAGAAAAGAAAGGAAAGGAAAGGAGAGGATAAGAAAGGGAAGGAACAGAAAAAGAACAAAAGAAAGAAAAGAAAAAAAAAAAGAAGAAAAGGAAGGGGAAGGAAAGAGAAAGGCAAATAAAAAAAGAAAGATGATATCCTCCTTCCTTTTTCTTCTTCTTAAGGAGGGTTACACCTTCTTGTCTTGGGAGGCTCACGCCTCTTATGTTTTGAACTACGCCTCATGCCTCCAGGTATTGGAGTTGTTACAAGGTTAATGGGTTTGGCGGTGGGTCAGGGCGGGTTTGGGCTGAATCCAACCCATTTAATTTCATTGAAATGGGTCATTAACAGGTGGTCAGGTTAAGCAGTGAGGGTTAAATCTCAACCCAAATCCAACCCGCCCTTTTGCCACCTCTAAAGTTAGGAAATAAAAGTACTTGGTTTTATTGATTCTTCATTCTAGACCTTTGAATCCTCTAACATGGTTTCCATAATATAAAACTCTTCAAACATATGTTAAATGCTTGACTTAAAAATAATTGACTCTTGTAACAACATATTAATATCATAATAATTACCATTTTTATCCGATACCGCATTTGCACATTTCAATATGGAAATGTTTTCTAATTTTCTCAGGTTTTTCATATTTCTGCGTGAAATTTATGTAGTTTCCACAAAGTTTCCTCTTTACTCATGGAGAAATACCTAATCAAAACAAAGTTTCCACTTCTGAAAGGTTACAAAAGAAACTTCAATATAAATCCAAGGATGAAACTGAAGATGAAAATGAAATGATAAGGGAATTGTTGTCCACTTATGGAGCTTTGGTCTACTGAAACCTTTTAACAATGTCAATTTTTAGCTGGGCCATTGTCCTTATCTTGGAAATTGGAGCTGAGTGAGGTAAATTGTGGGGGAAGCTTGGGCACTGGGTAGTGGCTAGTTTTGGGTACACTAGACCCATTTACTGGTTTGTGCCAAATCCAATATTACACCAGTTCTTTTGCAATAGATTGTTCATGCAGCCCTACTAACTTTTAATCCCTTTGGTTTTCTGAAGTCAGCACGTTTCTACCCTGTTTTCCTGCCAAATTTTGAATTTGGAAGCTAACCTGACTCTTCAATACATTCAGTTCAACTTGATCTTGATGGATATGTTTTGGTAGGATATTGTCATGATATTGTGTGTCTATGTATGAAGGGGCACTATTATGTGCCTAAGTACTGGGGTGCATGCTTCTATTGCTGTCATAGTAACCTATAAGCAATGCATTTCATTTGAAAAACTAATAATGCTGTAATCCCATGCCATCTTAAATGCTAGCCAGACTGATTAATTTTTCACTTTTAAGCTTTGCCTGCTCTACATGTGGTCAGAATCCACAAATCCTTTAATGGTCCAAAACACTAAGCTTTGACTGGGATGAAATTGTCTCATCCATTTTGCTGCTAAATGAATGATAATGATTATGTATGCTCTGACAGGTTGATTGGTGAAGGAAAATTAATGGATGCTCTTGCTCTTTCGGATCGCTGTTTACGCGATGGAGCATCTGATCGATTACTTCAGTTACTAATTGAACGTGGAGAGGAAAACCACTCAATGGCTGGGCAACCTCAAGGTTTTGGAGCCCATAATTTCTGGAGCAACAGTTGGCAGTATTGTCTAAGGTTGAAAGACAAGCAGTTGGCAGCAAGGCTTGCTCTCAAGTATGCAACCTCTCAGAAGATATTTCCTACATTGAGTTCTACTGATAGTTTGGTTTAAGGCAGTTTTCTCTATCTATTTAGCTTGTTGAGTGCATTTTTGTATATTTGTCTGGAATGCATATATTAATTTTCAGAGCTGGTAGTTGGTACCATTTGATAACTAGGATCTCAGAATTGAGACCTACCAAATCTTATTATAATACAATAGTATTATACATCTTAGTTAAGATGTCACTTAGCAGCTAGGAAGCATTTGAACTTGTTAGCTTACAATTTAAATTGCTTTTAATTTTTTTAAAAGGTAACTGTATTTCTTATGTTAGTTAAACAAGTGTGGCAAAAAATGATTAAATGAGCTATGCAAAATACAGATTGGATAGAGAGCCCTTCCCACTACAAAAGAACTATTCAGATAAGGATGTATCACTATGCAAAAACCCTCTCTATCTAAGTAAGGATGTAAAGGTAGGACTTGTGCCTAGCATAGTTTTCAAGGAGCCAAGGCAAGGCTAGCAACAGGGGGCGCCTTGTCGCCTAATCGCCTAGGTGATGGATTTTTTTTTTTTTTAAGTAAAAACATATATCCTACGGTAGTTCCCTATGTGTCTATGTATGCATGCATGCTTGTACGTATTTATGTATGTATATAAGGCCAGGCTTGAGCTTAGGCCTGAGTGCAGCTTAAAAAACTAGTAGACCCAAACTTTTGGCCCTATGCCCAGGCCGAGCCCAAGGACAAAAAATCCAAGCTAGTTCATCTAAAATTGCAAGCTAGGTTGGTGCAGGCTCAAATTGATTCCGCGCAATTTGCACCCATTTGGGTCATTCACCACCAATTAGATTGAAAAATGGTTTTCCTTTTGAGTTGGTTTAAATTTTCATTCTACTTCCATCATTAATTATTACACTTTTTTTGTTTAATATAATGAAATACATAATATTAGAGATGTACCTAAATGTTTTCTACATTTTTTTAATATTTTTAAATTGTTTTTGTCTATCTTTTTTAAATTTTTGTTATTTAATTATGACAATGTGGGTTGACTGGTTTGACCTATTATTTAATTTTGGTATTTTTATTTATTTTTAAATGTTTATTATTTAACTATGAAACCATTGGTTGACCCATTTGACCCATATAGTTGAACTATGTACTCCGTTACATGGACAAAGGATAGTTTAGTTTTCATGTTGGGTTTGAACACATAAATTTTATATTGTTAAAATTATTGGTTATAGATTCAATTAGTAGAATTTATCGTGAGAAACAAAACTTCGTGAAATAAAGGACCTAAGGGGGGAGAACGGGAATTAACACCTTAATGAGAGTGAATTGAATGAAGTGAAAAGTAATAGTTTAAATTACATTTTCTACTTTCACAGTTGGAAAAGGACCAAATTCAAAAGTAGGGGTGTTTTAGTCAAGAAAGGGTCCACAAAGCCTATTTATTTAATATATGGTAAACATAGGATTTAATGAGTGGATGGGAGTTAATACCTTAAATACATAGGACTTGATAAGAGGGAAAGGAATGGATTTAATTAATATAAGGAGTAGTTCAAATTTAGTTTTTTGCCCTTATAATAAAGAGGGACCAAATTCAACTGTAGTGGTATTTTAGTCGAGAAAAATTCCAGAATCTAGACCTCATTCCCATTTTTAATAGTGGAATAGGTTTTAGTGGTATTGGGCTTGAGTTTTAATGGGAATCAAGGTTCAAAATATCGATACGCCCAATGTGCCAGTAGAGGCGTATCAGGCAGTATCTGTAGTTTTTTTTTACAAATCAGGTTCATATGGGCCGGTTTAAGGTCCGTCCACCCCCTGAACTGTTTAAAACCCCGATACACCCTCTGTAGGGGCATATCAAGAAGCTCTCGATACAATACATATTGGGCATCGGCCAATACGGGCCGATGCGTGTCGATATTTTGAACCTTGATAGGAAATTGGCTCACTTAGGCCATGTTTGGGAGTGCTTAAAAATAAGTGCTTATTCAAAATAAGTGTATTTGGGTGGGGACCACACCATTAAGCACTTATTGGTGTTTGGGAAATAAGCTTGAAATGAGTGCTTATTTTAAAAATAAAGGCTTATTTTTTAAGCCCAAGTTTCTAGCTTTTTTTAAGTGCTCATATAATTAGCACTTATTCAAATTTGTTCTCCTAGAATTGTCCTCGGTAAATTTTAGAATACCAATTACACCCTTTTACAAAAGCACTTTTAGGAAGTACTTTTACATGAGAACACTTTTATGAAAGCACTTTTAAAAAAAGTACTTTTTGAAAGCACTTTGGCAAAAGTACTTTTAGAAGAGCACTTTTACGAAGGTACTTTTATAAAAAGCACTTTTGTGAAAGTCCTTTTATAAAAGCACTTTTAGGAAAGCACTTTTATAGAAGCACTTTTACAAAAGTACTTTTACTGAAGTGCTTTTATAAAAGCTCTTTTTGGAAGTACTTTTATAAAAGTATTTTTATGGAAGTACTTTTATGAAAGAACTTTTATAAAAGTACTTTCGTAAAAGTACTTCTATCAAAGTACTATTTATTCACTTTGGATTGGATATTTTGAAAATGAAGTACAAAAGAGTCACAATATGAAATAAGTGCTTATTTTTTTTAAATGAGTACTTGAAAAAGCTGGGTGCCAAATGCAAATAAGTGCTCATTTTTTTTTAAATGAGCACTTGAAAAAGCCGGGTGCCAAATGCAAATAAGTGCTTATTCGAGTAAACACTTATTCAATAAGCATTTAATTTATTATTATTTTTTTTGAAAATTTAACCATAATTCATTAAATGAAGAGGAGGTACATGAGAAGATGTACAAAGCAGGGGAAGAACCCCTACAAATTACAAAGGAGGAAGCTTGTCGCTATACAAATGCTCCAATTACACACCACATTTGGCTAAACCATCCGCAGTATGATTGTGTTCCCTAGGAATCCAAACTAAATTTACATTTAAACAGTCCAAAGAATCACTAGCCTCTGCCAGATAGTGACTCAATCTCCAAGGTCTCCCCTCTTTGCCTCTTAACCATTTTATAGTATTTGCTGAATTACCTGCAATGACTAAATTCTGGATTCCCATATTTTATATTATCCTGATTCCTGTGAGAGCAGCCATCACTTCAGCCTTTGTAGAATCGTCCAAACCAATTGGACTGCTAAAAGTCCAACATATATTGCCCCTTTCGTCCCTTACTGTACCTCCAATACCAACTAATCCAGGGTTACCTAAGGCACTTCCGTCGAAGTTAAGGGTCATCACTCCTTCACTGATGGGGTTGGGATGGCTCAAGGATGTTTGATGGGGGTGAGGGAGAAACAGAAAGCGGTAAGCATCTCTATTGAGATCATTGACTGAGAGTCCTTTGAACAGATCTGAGTTCACCGTTCAGAGGTTGCAAATATAAATAATATCTGAAATTAATTCCTCCAGGGTTCTGAATTTATTGTCAAAGAGGCGATTGTTTCTTTCGTCCCAAACACCCCACAACACTGCATGTAGCACTGATTGCCAATAAACTTTACCCCTTTCACTTAACCCTGTCCCTTGCCATTGGTGCAAAGTGTCCATAATGTGCTTTGGTATAACCCAGCTGTAACCTGCCATTTTCAAGAAATGGAACCAAATCTTTTGGGTGAATTTGCAGTGAAGAAAAATGTGATCTGCTGATTCACCTTCACTGAAGCATAGAATGCAAACATGAGGAGAGATGGACAGTCTTCCCAAAAACTTTTTTCTGCAAGAGATCACAAGTATTTAATTTCTGGAGACAAGCTTCCCGGACAAAGAAAACAAACTCTTGAAGGGATGTGGCTACACCAGATCTTCTTATAAGGAGGGATGTTGTTCATCAGCAATCAAAGCCCTGAACATAGACTAAGAAGAGAATTCGCCAGTAGGGTGCAGGGTCCAGATTTAGGTGTCAGAATAGGAGGGGGATGATGAAGGGATAGGAAATCCATCACATGGACGCCCAAAGATTGCGGAATAAGGGGGCGGATTTCAAAAATTTTTCTCTCCCTTCAAATGGGAATCAAATTCCCTATTTAGAAAATCATATTTTCAATGATCATTCTTGAACCATAAACTGAACCAGATCTGAACCAAAAGGAGTAGGGAGAGATATGGAGGTGTTCACGCCCAAGGAAAGATCCAAAATATGCTCCCACTGAAGATGGCGCAGTGCACGGTGGAGCAGAATCATCAGCGTTCTTCCAAAAGAACTTGATCCTTCTCAAGAATCACCTGGATGGCTTGTGAATACAACTCCCACCAATCTTTTCTACAAAATATTGGAATCAAGATCCAATCTTGATTTCTCCCAAGAACTAGGGATCGAACTGCTGTAGGAGGCGGATGCAGGAAGGAGGCGGCAAAAGAATATTTGTAGGGTGCAGATTCTCTCTTCTTGTGATTTCAGCTCTGAAGACAAGACTATCTGTTGCTGATGATTGTGTGTCTTAAGGCTGCCGCCCCCTCTTCCTTTTATAGACTTAAAGGGATCAGCTCCTAATCCCATTAAGAGTTGCTAATCCAAATCATATATGGATTAGAAGTCCCTTTAAGATAAGGGATAACCCTTATCTGCAGATTACATCAGCCATCTCCTAATCTAATTAGGAAGTTTCCAGATCTAAATCTTATTTAGATCTTGGACTCTCTAAGCGGATAGAGTGTGGGCCCAATCCTATCAGCTGATCCATCTCAGAATTCGCCCCTTAAGTAACTAATCAAATTAGTCGAGTTCGAAATGGGCTTGAGGCCCATTTAAGGTTATGTATTCATTTAGCCTTCCAAACTGTTGCCCAGTTGGGCTTCCTTGTATGGCGTGGGACCCAAACATTGATCTACACATCAGCCACATGGGTTCAGCCCAACCTTTGTTACAAGGCCTGGCCTAATACACTGTTATGGACAGTGCACCCCTAAAACCCATCAGATGGGCTCTATGGGTCCAACACTTACCCTAAGTGGTCCCTGGGCCAAGCCACCTTGTAACACCCATGGACTGTGGGCAGATGCAAGATTAGCCCATCAGGTATTATCCTCAATGGTCTTACACTTAACCTCTCAGCCCATAATGATCATACACTGCCCGACAAGAGAGGACCTCTCCCTCGGCTGCAAGGAACAGTGTTGCACTCTCTGCTTATATGGATTCCGGGAATTAAAACCTTTTGCAAATCATTTCGAAACCATAATTTATATACTTTTATATCTCATATAAAATATATTTTGCAAAACAAATCTCAACGATTGAAATCGGCTGCCGGCAGTCTTGGTTTCCATCAGTGAGAGTGCATCCCCGATCATTACCTTTGTCCGACAAAGGGGTTGATCCTGTTACTATGATCACCCACTCAGATGAATTCTCGGACTGTCCCAACATACCCAGGTTTTGACCCCCGTTAAGAATCTCACTGATTAGTACATCAAAGACAGTCCAATCCAACACCTAGTGCAGTATCATAATCGAGTCTAGGGGTCGGGTGTAACTTTCCAGTTTTGCCCATCAATCTCCAAGGTCCAGGGCAATACTGGAAATCTGGTCCAGTTCAAAGATTCAATTAATCCCACACTGTATGTGCCTAGGGTCTCACCCCGGTAGTTGAGACAAGCCACCCCAACCGACTTGGTGGCACCACAGTGTCAGCCTTGTCAGGATAAGTCTCCCCAGACCGACCCACTGGCTGTGAACATTCTAAACTAACACGAGTCTCATTAAGTGTCCAGTTTAAGGGTATTACACAGAAACATACCAAGGGAACATGAATCAAATATGTACTTTTATTCATTTACAATAAACTCATAAAGTACATTATTTTGACTGAAGCTAAGGGCATACAAAACAGTCTAACAGATGGAAGCTGAACTATTGTAGCCGAAGTAGCAGAAAAGAGAAGAAGAAGAAGAGATGTTGGAATGTCGAACTGAATGACCCGGTCGACTGTACTATTATTTATATTAGTGTATAGTACAACTTAAAACACTAAACAAGCTTAGGCCCATTAACACAGGCCTAGTACATAATAACTTAAACTCAAATACAGGCTAATAAGAACTCTTATCAGTTGAACCATCAATACATAAGAAAGCCTTCAACCTAACACTCCCCCTCAAGCTAAGCATGGATATCAATCATTTTTAGCTTGCCAAGAAGGTCCATGAACTTTGTTGCAGCCAACCCTTTAGTTAGTACATCTGCAATTTGTATCTCGGATGGAGTGTAAGGAATGCAGAGTTCTCCCGTGACTATTCTCTCTCTAACAAAATGTCGATCTATCTCAATATGTTTTGTCCTGTCATGTTGCACAGGGTTATTTGCAATGTTGATGGCAGCCTTGTTGTCACAATACAGTCTGAGAGGACCCTCAGTTTTAATACCAAGCTCATTAAGAAGGGTCCTGAGCCATAGGAGTTCAGCAACCCCATGAGCCATTGCTCGATATTCTGCTTCTGCACTTGATCTAGCAACTACATTTTGCCTCTTACTACGCCATGTGACCAGATTCCCTCCCACAAATATACAATATCCTGAATTGATTTTCTGTCTCCAACAGAACCAGCCCAATCTGCATCAGTATAAGCTTCAATTTCAATTCTATTGTTTTTTCTGAATAGAATTCCCTTTCCTGGGCAAGTCTTCAAGTACCTGAGAATCCTTTCAACTGCTTTCATATGAGGGATCTTTGGAGAGTGCATGAATTGACTGACAACATGCACAACATAAGCAATATCTGGTTGAGTGAGAGATAAGTATACCATCTTCCCTACCAATTTTTGGTATCTCTCTCTATCACAGTAGTCCTCCCCTACTGATTCCTGTAGGCCATGATTTTGTTCTATTGGAGTATCCACTGGCCTACTGAAGGGATGAGAGATCCATCCCATGGACGCCCAAAGATTGCGTAATAAGGGGGCGAATTTCAAAAATTTTTCTCTCCCTTCAACTGGGAATCACATTCCCTATTTAGAAAATCATATTTTCAATGATCATTCTTGAACCTTAAACTGAACCAGATCTGAACCAAAAGGAATAGGAGAGAATTATACCTGATACGGAGAAGTAATATCTCCCAACGAAGGTGTTCACGCCCAAGGAAGGATCCAAAGACTGCTCCCACTGAAGATGGCGCAGAGCAGGATGGAGCAGAATCAACAGTGTTCTTCCCCAAGAATTCTGTCCTTTGCAAGAATCAGTAGAATGGTACGTGAGCACAGCTTCCTTTTCAATCCTTTCTCAAAGAACTGATGTCAAGATCCAATCTTGACTTCTCCCACAACTAGAGATCGAATTGGCAAACAGGGCGGCAAGAACAGGGAGGCGGCAAGAGAGTATTCGCAGGGTGCACAATTCTCTCTTCTTGATTTCAGCACTAAAAAGGATCTGATGTATGTCTCCTAAAGGCTGCCGCCCCCTCCTTTTTTTGTTAACTTAAAAGATCAGCTCCTAATCCCATTAGGAGCTGCTTATCCAAATCATATTTGGATCAGCCTTCTCTTCTAGGGATAAGGATAAACCCTTATCTTATCTGCAGATTAGAATAGCTTTCTCCTAATCCCATTAGGAGGTTTGTAGATCTGAATCACATTCAGATCTGGACTCTCTGAGTGGATAGGATTAAGACCCTATCCTATCTGCTAATCCATCTCAGAATTCGCCCATTTAATTAACTAAATAAATAGCTCAGTTCGAAATGGGCTTTAGGCCCATTAAGCTTATGTGCTCACTTAACCTTCCTAACTGCTGCCCAGTTGGGCTTCCTTGTATGGCGTGGGACCCAAGCATTGATCTACACATCAGCCACATGGGTTCGGCCCAGCCTTTGTTACAAGGCCTGGTCGAATACACTGTTAAAGACAGTGCACCCCCTGAAACCCATCGAATGGGCTCTATGGGCCCAACACTTACCATAAGTGGTCCCTGGGCCAAGCCACCTTGTAACACCCATGGACTGTGGGCAGATGCAAGATTAGCCCATCAGGTATTATCCTCAATGGTCTTACACTTAACCTCTCAGCCCCTAATGATCATACACTGCCCGAAAGAGAGGACCTCTCCCTCGGCTGCAAGGAACAGTGTTGCACTCTCTACTTATATGGATCCCGGGAATTAAAACCTTTTTGCAAACATTTTAGAAACCATAATATATATATATATACTTTTATATCTCATATAAAATATACTTTGCAAAACATATCTCAACGGTTGAAATCGGCTGCCGGCAGTCTTGGTTTCCATCAGTGAGAGTGCATCCCCGATCATTACCTTTGTCCGACAAAGGGGTTGATCCTGTCACTATGATCACCCACTCAGATGAATTCTCGGATTGTCCCAACATACCCAGGTTTTGACCCCCGCTAAGGATCTCACTAATTAGTACATCAAAGACAGCCCGATCCGACACCTAGTGCAGTATCATAATCAAGTCTAGGGGTCGGGTGTAACTTTCAAGTTTTGCCCATCAATCTCCAAGGTCCAGGGCAATACTGGAAATCTGGTCCAGTTCAAAGATTCAATTAATCCCACACTGTATGTGCCTAGGGTCTCACCCCGGTAACTGAGACAAGCCACCCCAACCGACTTGGTGGCACCACAGTGTCAGCCTTGTCAGGATTGGTCTCCCCAGACCGACCCACTGGCTGTGAACATTCTAAACTAACACGAGTCTCAATAAGTGTCCAGTTTAAGGGTATTACACAGAAACATACCAAGGGAACATGAATCAAATATGCACTTTTATTCATTTACAATAAACTCATAAAGCACATTAATTTTGATTGAAGCTAAGGGCATACAAAACTGTCTAAAACCTACACCCTATCATGCCTGTTTCCTCTAGGAGGTCAAGAAGATACTTCCACTGACATATGTAGATTCCCTCGCTTGACCTAGCAACTTCACTCCCAAGAAAATATCTCAAATGGCCCAAGTCTTTGATCTCAAATTCCGAAGCTAAAATCTCCTTCAGTCTTTTTATCTCTTCCAAGTCATTCCCGGTAATTACCATATCATCCACATAAACAATGAGTGTCGTAAGCTTGCTATCCTATCACCTTATGAACAATGTATGGTCTGCACCACTCTGAGTGTACCCCACTTTCTTCATGGCCCCACAAAGCCTCTCAAACCATGCACGGGAAGATTGCTTCAAACCATATAATGCTTTCCTCATTTTGCACACCTTTCTACCAAAGTCATAGCCTAGTGGAGGTTCCATAAATACCTCTTCATGAAGGTCACTATTTAGGAAGGCATTTTTCACATCCAGCTGATGAAGTTCCCATGAAAAATTTGATGCTAGTGACAATAGAACCCGAATTGTGTTGAGCTTTTCTACTGGGGCAAAGGTTTCTTTGTAGTCAATCCCTTCTTTTTGAGTAAACCCCTTTGCCACAAGTCCGGCCTTGTACCTTTCAATGGATCCATCCTTCTTGTGCTTTACAGTAAACACCCACTTGCACCCAATAGTGCTCTTCCCCTCTAGTAGATCCTCTAATTCCCAAGTTCTTGCTTTCATTAGGGCTTTCATCTCTTCATTCATAGCTTCTTTCTACCTTGGATCAGACACAGCCTCTGAGTACCTACAAGGAACATGTACAGAGGAAAGAGCAAACACAAAAGAGTGATAGGCAAGAGATAAATGTGAGTAAGAAACAAAATCAGCAATGGGGTGCCGAGTGGTGCAAGAGCGAATAGGCTTACGGAGAGCAATAGGAAGATCCAAATCAGGAGTATGTGAGTTGGAATTACCTTGGACTGCAGAGATAGATTGATCCAAGACCAATTGGTTGTTGTCATGAGGTTGATGGCCACTTTTTCTTTTGTTGTATGTGAGTATCTCTTTTTGTTGCCTACTGGAGCCTTCAGGAACATCAGCAACATCAGGAGAGGTAACCGGCACAGTGGGAGCCTCACTTGGCTGACCCAGAATGCCACAACAAGGAGTAGAAGAAGAGGATGGAAGGCCTGAGGCAGATAGGGGAACAAAAAAGGAGGGAGAATGAGAATCCTCTTCCATCCCACTAGTACTAGTCTCCCCTTGAAGAGGATTCTGAGAAGACTGAAAATAGGGTTGAGACTCAAAGAAGACCACATCTTTGGTGACATACTTTCTCTTGGAGACATGATCATAACACTTGTAACCCTTTTGTGTAGGAGAGTACCCCAAGAATATTCCCTTTGTAGCCTTAGGATCCAGCTTGGTCTTCTTTGGATCCTTCACATGTATGAAACATATACAGCCAAAGGCTCGAGGAGGAAGGGGGAAGTCTGGAAGAGTGGGACACAAAACAGAGAAAGGGGTTTTCATACCCAACACCTTAGATGGCATCCGATTTATCAGATATTATGCAGTAAGTACAGCTTGAGACTAATATTGCTTGGGAACTTTGTGTTGGAATAGTAAGGCTCAAGCTGTCTCCAATAGATGTCTATTCTTGCGCTCAGCAACCTCATTCTGTTGAGGGGTATTAGCACAGGATGATTGATGTAATATGCCAGCATCTTCCATGAATAAGTTCAAGGTTTTTTCAAAATATTCGGTAGCATTATCTGACCGGAATTGCTTAATCTTCTTATTAAACTGCGCTTCAGTCATCTTGCAAAATGCCATAGTTATCCATGGTACTTCATCCCTTCCTTTTAACAGGTAGATCCATGTGCATCGAGAGTAGTGGTCAATAAAACTAATAAAGTAACGGAAGCCATCAATAGAAACAATGGGTGAAGGGCCCCAGACATCAGAATGAACCAAATCAAAAGGAGCACAAATTTCATTACTGGAAATTAGATAAACAATTCTACATTGTTTTGACATTTGACATACTTCAAAGACTAAACTCTGACTTGAAATGCCCTTAAACAATTCAGGAAACAACATTTCTAATGAAGAGGAAGACACATGACCTAGCCTAGCATGCCAAATATGCAACCTAGCTATTGACTCCACACTCTCCGGACTACTAGCAGCAGATTCTTGTAAGGCTGAACCAATGTCTGCATCAAAATAGTAGAGGCCTCCATACTCATGATCGCTCCCAATCGTTCTCCTCATCAATTTGTCCTAGAAGACACAATGAGTAGGAAAAAATGTTATACTACAGATCAAATTTTTTGTAAGTTTTGAAACAGACAAAAGATTTGAGGTAAGACTGGGAACATGTAGAACTGATTTAAGGGAGAGATCCTTGCTTAGGTCAACCACCCCCTTTCCAGAGATGGTGGAAAAAGATCCGTCCGCAACTCTCATCTTATCTTGACCAAACAACAAATGATATGAAGAGAATAGGGATGGCATATGTGTCATGTGGTCAGTTGCACCGGAATCAATAACCCAAGAAGTAGAGTCAAAAGAGCTAGTGGCACTAAAGGCTGAGATTGTACCCGGCTAAGGACCTCTACCTCACTAGCAGTGAAGCCCAAAGCACCAGTTCCATAGGAATCAACAACCTGCCCCATAGGAGAAGAAGACACCGTTGGTGAGTTGGCACCATTGTTGCTAGTGACAAGATTCCCACTTGCCGCATGACCCTTTTGTTGTTTCTTGTCCTTTCTTAATGCAGCTGGTTTCAGGTGAGGATACAGGACCCAACACTTTTCCTTTACATGTCTCTCACCACCACAATGAGTGCACTTGAGGTGCTTCTTGTCTGGATGTTTGTTTCCCTTAGTAGAAACCAGGGCTGAATGTTCTCCAAATTGTTCAGTTGGTTGAGTCTGAGAGTCAACTTGCATCTCCTTTCTCCTAACTTCTTCATTCCTCACCAGATAATAAGCATGGTGTAACTCGGGAAATTCATCTCTCCCAGAATTTGTGACCTTATACCCTCATACACTGGGTCCAGACCAGCCAAGAACTTGAAGGCTCTGCTCTGTTCAATCTGCTTATCATGTCTCTCCTTGTCCCTGGCATTTTCCCAATCTAATATCAAGCGATGGTCAAGTTCTTCCCAAAGACCTTCCAGAGTTGCAAAGTATGTTGCAACTGTCATATCACCTTGCCGTAAGGCAGCAATGTCTTGTTCAATTTGTAGATTCTAGCATTGTTTTTCTTCTGTCCATAGGTTTTAGACACCTTTTCCCAAATCTTGGCTGTTGTAAGAAAGTGATGAACAATCTTGGCAACCCGAGGAGTCAGAGGCAAGCAACCAGGACATAACTGTGGCATTCTCCTTGCGCCACACAGCATAATCTGCACTGCCAACCTCAGGTTCTTTCTTGCTCCCATCTTGGTAGCCTGTGTGGTCACAGCAGGTTCTGAAGAGGTTCTGAAGCAGGTTCTAACTGGCCGAAGTGACCACAGCAGGCTCTGACAGCTCGCAACACAGTTTCAGACTTGCCGAGGCTGTCACAGTTCTGAAGCAGTTCAGTTACAGCAGCAAATGAGGTGTTCTGGGCTGGTAACCGACCTGTGCTATGCAGACTCCACTTGACAGCCAACACTAGGACTGCTGAAATCAGTCCTCAACTAGGTCTGTCCTATACAGACCTCTCTTAGCAGTCGAATAGCTGCTAACTACTAAAAACTAGTAGGACATCAGCTTCTGGGTCTTACTTCCCTTGCGCCCTACAACCAAGGGAAACCCTAGGTCGAACCTTGTGTTGTTCTCCTGCAACCCTAGGGTTTCACAGCAGCAACCCAGATAAAAAAAAAGGAGAAAGACAGCAAGAGAGAGGAGATGGCGTCGGCTGTAACCAGGAAGGTGCTCAATGCTCTGATACCATGAAAGCTGAACTACTGTAGCCGAAGTAGCAGAAACGAGAAGAAGAAGAAGAAGAGATGTTGGAATGTCGAACTGAATGACCCAGTCGACTGTACTATTATTTATATTAGTGTATAGTACAATGTTACAGAAAAAGACTGGAATGCCCCTGATTAGTGATGGGACACCCAGACAATGTAAAACACTAAACAAGCTTAGGCCCATTAACGCAGGCCCAGTACATAATAACTTGAACTCAAATACAGGCTAATAAGAACTCTTATCAGCCGAACCATCAATACATAAGAAAGCCTTCAACCTAACAGAGGAGATGTAGGCTTCGCACTCCCAAACATGGCCTTAATTATTTACACACTCATTGCAACTGCGCCATTAGGGGTAGGATTGTAAATTCTATACAATTAAAATCTTCTCTAACAAAAGTGATTAAGGGGCTGGGGGCTGAAAGATCAATTAGATTCTCTATTCGCCCAAACCCTTCTTTGTTCTTTCTGTCTTCTTGCTCTATTCTGAACTTTGCTGTCTTGATTTCTGCCATTATCTTAGTTAAATACATTGTTTTTCAAGCTTGATCTACTACTCCATGCATGGGTCTTACACAGAAGAAAGTAGAGAAAACCATGGTTTGATAATGCCTTTAAATTAGTAATAAAATAATTTCAACTAATCTGAGAATCAAATAAGAGAATATCAGAAGAAATTGAAGGGAAGAAGAGAAGAGAACACCCGGTTGTGGGATGTCTAGTGTAGCCTGCTTGCCACTTCCTTTTATGTTAACTGCTGACAATAAAAACTGAAATTACAAGAATGCAATGCCCCTAGATAGGAAGCAGCAACATTTAATGGCAAAAAATAAACAAAGAAATATGGTCCAACCCATTATCCAATAACTAAAAGCCCAATAACAGAAATCAACAGTTACTCGCTCCTCAATAACATACTCTTTGTGCTTGTACCCAGCATGTGAACCTTCTTAAAGAAATAAAAATTAATGGAAATTCATGTGTTTTTTTGAAATCTCTCAAATAACTTGATATAAAACATCAGCTAGAAAGTATAGTAATAAAGGAAAGTTTACCTGTTCTCTTTTTAGGATAATTCATCTTCACCTTTTAAATCATTAGATGCTGACTTAATCACATAATATTTTATTTCAGATATCTACACAGATGGGAGCTAGATGCTGCTATGGATGTTCTCACAATGTGCAGCTGCCACTTGCCTGCAAGTGATCCAGCTAGGAATGTGGTAAAAGTTTTCATATGAACCTTCACTTCTCTTTTTATATACACGTACATTTAGTGTAGTATAAGTGCCATCTTGACATTTTTAGGTGTGGGTGGTATAGATATACGCATCTTAGTAAGGTCAAGTAAGTAGTTTGGTGTTCCCCTTCTATATTTGATGAGTCTGGACAACCCACGTTGGGTCATTATTAGTGTATGTAGAGGTAAAAATTAGGGCTCTTAATCAGTTGATCCCTTGTATGTATTATGTTGAAGCAGTGAGGTTATTCAAAAATTGTGTTATTTCTTTCGAAAAATTAGGTAAAAGTATTTTTTAAAACATTTACCAAGTTATTTTATAGTTTAGTAGTTTATAATTAGTATGCAATTACATAATAACCTTTTTTTTCACCTAAGTGGCATACTGTCATCTAGGTGGCACTCAGTTGCCTTAACTACACTGTGTCCATTACTATAACCTTAGCTACATGTCTAACAAAAAGTCATTGGTGGGCACTATCACTTCAAGGGCCTTAATCATTGGTCTGATCTTCTTGCTACACCTGGTTGGTCTAGATCATTGGATAGATCACGAGTGATTGGGTTGGTGTAGGCATATCATTAAGATCTTCCAGATTGTTGGTCTAGATCAGTGATTTGTTCTTGACACACCATGTGGACTGCTCTGACCGTTGGTTTGTTCTTAAGCATGTATGAAAATCCAGCATCATTTCTTTAAATTTGGCATTGGTTTTTGTTCTACCAATTTTAGTGATTGAGACGCATGCGTAACACGTATATGTAGTGCTGGAAGTAATCTTGATGCTCTCCTTCCAAAAATTTATTTTCCAGGTTATTCATTTTCTTTTTTTATTAACATACTTCTCTGGACATATATAGGTATTGCAAATGAGACAGGATTTGCAGAGGTACAGTCACATTTTACGTGCAGATGACCATTATAGCAGCTGGCAAGAGGTCCTAGCTCTCATTTCTTATCTTCTGAGTAAAATAAAACAATCATGTTAATTTTTTCCTTTTATATTTTCAGAATCTATTTGTAATCTGCTGGGTTTCATATTCTCTCTTTATAGTGGAGTCATTCCTTATCCTGTGTTTTCCTTGAACATCGGCTGTATGCCTCTTTCACTTTCTTTCTATGGACTTTGTCAGGTTGAAGCTGATTGTAAAGCAGATCCTGAAGGTCTTGCACTTAGATTAGCTGGAAAAGGAGCAGTTTCTGCTGCTTTAGAAGTTGCTGAAAGTGCAAACTTATCTATAGAATTGCGAAGAGAATTGCAAGGACGACAACTTGTGAAGCTTCTCACTGCAGACCCACTTAATGGTGGAGGTCCAGCAGAAGCTTCTCGATTTCTTTCTTCACTACGTGACTCTGATGATGCTTTACCTGTTGCAATGGGTGCAATGCAACTGTTGCCAAACCTACGCTCAAAGCAGCTTCTTGTATTCAACTCATTCTGTTCCATATAAGTTTTCATATATATCTTTGACAAACCATCTTCTTTCAATTAACTTCTTTATTTTTCTATTTGAAGGTTCACTTTTTCCTAAAGAGAAGAGATGGAAATCTATCGGATGTCGAAGTTTCTCGTCTAAACTCTTGGGCCTTGGGCCTTCGTGTTCTAGCAGCTTTGCCGGTTCCCTGGCAGCAAAGATGCTCTTCCCTTCATGAGCACCCTCATTTAATTCTGGAAGTTTTGTTAATGCGGAAGCAACTTGAATCTGCTTCTTTGGTACCATATTCTTGCTCTACTGATTTGTGCATCGGTCAGAAGCCCTTTTATCAAATTCATAGTTTCCTCATGTCTCTATGAAGGAAAATTGTTCATAGATTGATTTTTGTACTTAAGATAATTGATTTGGACATGGGATCTGTAGGTCGGGGAAGATGGGTGCTATCTTAGCTTTATCTTAACATGAGATATAACACATATGATTATTTTCTTATGGTATGCTATTGTGTACATCCTGTGTATGACACCTATATGATATTTGTTTGCAGATCCTTAAAGAATTCCCCACATTAAGGGACAACAATTTAATTCTCATGTATTCCACCAAAGCTATTTCTGTCGGTGTTGTCTCTCCTTCGAGAGAACAACGGATATCTGCCTCAGGTCCAAGACCAAGGCAGAAATCAAGAACTGGCATGACTAGTAGGTTAAATTTTACTAGCAGCTTCAGTAACTTTCAAAAAGAGGCTAGGAGAGCCTTTTCTTGGACCCCCCGTGATACTGGAAATAAGATTTCTCCGAAAGAGGTTTATCGGAAAAGAAAGAGCTCAGGATTGACACCATCTGAAAGAGTTGCTTGGGAGGCAATGGCTGGTATTCAAGAAGATCGTGTTTCAACATACACTGCTGATGGGCAAGAACGTCTTCCAGCTGTTTCAATTTCTGAGGAATGGATGCTCACAGGTGATCCAATTAAGGATGATTCTGTTCGCTCCTCACATCGATATGAGAGTGCACCTGACATAATTCTTTTTAAGGTATGGTAGAAATAGAAGCTATAGTTTCTGTTTGCTTCTATTGTCTACAATTTTGTTGCCATACTTGTATCAATGTACGTAGTATATATACTATTCCAAAGTAACTGTCCACAATTGCATATTTCATATTGCAGTTGTTGCATGTAGCTAACATGGACACATGTTTTAACTAGCTTTCTTGAAGTCTGATGACCTTTTACTTCTCTCTCTCTCTCTTTTTTTTTTTTTGAATTTTTGGTGCGGGGTGTGGCACTTCTCTTTCTAGGCATTACTTTCCTTGTGCTTTGATGAGTTAGTATCTGCCAAAGGTGCTCTGGAGTTATGCATTGCCCAGATGAAGAATGTTTTGAGTTCTCAGCAGTTGCCTCTGGATGCATCTATGGAAACTTTAGGGCGAGCATATCATGCAACAGAAACTTTTGTACAGGTATCTATCTTGGTGGAATGATAGAACAGCCCTGCAGTACAGCAACTTTAGCCAAATTGTCTACTTCCCTTCTAGGGAACCTTGGTAATATCATGGTTGAGGATAGTGATTCCATGATAAACCATGGCGGTGGCTTGGTTTCTGTTTGCTGTGGTACTAGCATATCCCTGGAACTCTTGTTTCATTCTATATCTGCTTTAATTGTGAATTTTGTTTGGTGCTCAACCTGCAATAAGTGTCTAATTATGCATTTGCAGGCACTCTTGCATGCTAAAGGCCAGCTGAAGAAACTTGCAGGGAGTAGTGACTTATCAAGTGTCTCTGAAAGAAGTAGGGATATTGATGATGCTTCTTCAGATGCTGGCAGCTCTAGTGTTGGTAGCCAGTCAACAGATGAGTTATCTGAACTTCTATCACAAGCAGATATATGGCTAGGACGTGCTGAGTTGCTTCAGAGCCTTCTTGGATCAGGAATTGTTGCTTCTCTTGATGATATTGCTGACAAGGAATCATCAGCACGTCTCAGAGACAGGTTAATTAAAGATGAAAGGTATAGCATGGCTGTCTATACTTGCAAAAAGTGCAAGGTAAACATCCATCTGGAAGCAATTAGTTTTCTCTTCTGTTTCTTTTTCATTTTTTATTTCTCTGAATTATTTTTTCTTATTTCATACTTATTGATCTTTTGTACTTTTTGATTCTCAGATTGATGCTTTTCCTGTATGGAATGCATGGGGACATGCTTTAATTCGTATGGAACATTATGCTCAGGCGCGTGTGAAATTTAAGTATGTTGCATGTGTTTTGTCATTCAAAAGTATTGGATTAGAATGTACAACTGATGAGCATACTATAAGGGAACTGGAGCATTTTCTTCACGAATCTAACATTGACCTTTTCCTCTTCAATAATAATAATAGTTATAATTCTTTTTTGCCTAATTTTTTTTTTTTTGGTGCCTAGGCAAGCTCTTCAGTTGCACAAGGGTGATCCTGCGCCCGCCATTCAGGAGATCATAAATACGATAGAAGGAGGTCCACCAGTTGATGTTTCATCTGTTCGTTCCATGTAAGCCTGTGCATAATAAATAATTTCCTTTATCTGCTTAAAGAAGCTATGAATCTATTGTTATAGGGTTGGAACAGGCTGGCTTGAGCCAATAGTGATCCAAGAACATGTTCTGTCCAAACCTAGGGTCAGCAAGTGGACCCCAGTTCAATTCAATGAACACTGACTGGTTTTGGTGGTTTGGCATTAATGGTATGTTTGGTTGCCGAGAAAGGGATGGGAAGGGAAGAATCTTTGAAGAATATTCGTTTTTTCTATTGTTTGTTTTGAAAGAAAAACTGGGATGGGAAGAGAAAGGCTTGGGATGGGGTTTCCCAAAAACCAATACGTGGGGCCACACCAAAATGGTGAGACCCTGCTGAGAAAGGAAAATAGAGGCCTTTGTGAGAAAATTTTGTCGAGCCAACAACCCAGAGAGTGTCGTCTTCTTCTCAGACGTCGTCCAATGGTCATCTCACCGACGCCATCTCCAGTGATATTTTTGAAAGGTAAGCTCAGATTTGGCATCCTCTCGCAATTTCCGCCCATTTTTGTACCATATTGGTCTTCTTTCATTGAATGAATCATCCTTCACCTTTATCTACTACCATCCTTGGTCTTTCAGACTAGTTTCCCTTCACAGAAAAATGGTAGATCTACTGTTAGAGGCGTCATTCTTCCATGTTGACATCCTTTTCCATTCATTTTAACACATTAGCTCCAGATCTGGCTTCGGCCATCTACCTCTTCCAGATCTGGCAGTTTTATTAGCACTAAGCGTTAAAATGAACTCGGATTTTGCATCTACCTCTTTTAGATCTGACGTCTTCCTCTTCGTTTACCACCATCCCTGGTCTTCCATACCAGCTTTCATTCACAGAAAAATGGTAAATGTACTATTAGAGGCATCACTCTTCCATGTTGACAGCCATTTCCATTCATTTAGTAGAAGATCAAGACTGCAATCAGTCTTGAACCCTAATAGATTTTAGGTTAAGAAAAGCAAAAGAAAAGTGAGAGGAAGGAGAAGAGAAGAGAAACAGGAGAATACAAGGGTTTGAAAGGAGGGACAGATTCTAACACATCTACTGCCGCCACTCTCTTAGTATTTATAGGTTATGTTCAGTACATAGAGAAAAGGACAGATCTGCCCTTAGTACTTACATGACAAATAAAGTAAATAACAATTGAAATAACAAACTGACCCCAACTGACACTACTATGACTGAAACAAATAATTACACATGCTGTCCTACGAACACAGTGGGGGATCACTGCTGTGGGGTCCACATCAGTGTTCTCTACACTCCCCCTCAATTTGGGAGTATATATTTATCATTCCTAACTTGGATAGGTTTGCCTCTAACTTCTTCCTTGGTACAGCCTTGCTGAGGATATCTGCGAGCTGCATATTAGATGTGATATACGGGAGACACTTCTTGTGATGTGACCCTTTCTCACACAAAATGTCGATCAACTTCGATATGTTTAGTTTTGTCATGCTGCACTGGGTTGTGGGCTATATTAATAGCTACCTGATTATCACAATACAACATCAATGGCTTTTCATAGTCAATACCTAACTCTTCAAGTAGTGATATCAACCATAAGATTTCAGCCACTCCGTTAGCCATTAACCTATATTCCGCTTCAGCACTATAGCAGGAAATAACACTCTGCTTCTTACTCCTCCAAAAGACAAGGTTACCTCCCACAAGTGCACAATATCCAGAGGTAGACCTCCTGTCATCAATACTCCCAACCCAATCGGCATCTGTATAGACCTCCACCTTCATGTGATTATTGTTTTTGAGCACTCTACCCGGGCATCTCTTCAAGTATGCTAATATTCTCTCTGCCGTAAGGAGATGAGAGAAGTTCTAGGGGAATGCATGTACTGGCTGACAACACTACCTGCATAACTGAATTGGGGTGGGTACAGATATTTTCTGTTGTTTGTTGATGACTATACCCGTTTTTCTTGGGTCTACCTTATGCGTTCTCGAGATGAGGTTCCCGATCTAACCTAAAACTTTCATCAAATGATTTTAACCCAGTTTGGGGTCAAAATCAAAGTCCTTCGATCTGATAATGCAAAAGAATACTTTGCCAAGCCACTAGTCTCGTATCTACTCGATCATGGGGTTATTCACCAGAGCACTTGTCCTCATACACCACAGCAGAATGGGGTTGCCGAGAGGAAGAATAGGCACATTTTGGAGGTGGCTAGAAGCATTATGTTTACCTCCAATGTGCCTATCCATTTCTGGGGTGATGCTATCCTCACGGCAGTGTATCTCATTAATCGGGTTCCTTCACGGCTTCTTGATATGAAGCCTCTGTTTACCCTTCTATACCCAGACGAGGAGTTGTTTACAGTTCCTCTTAAAACCTTTGGTTGTACCTGTTTTATTCAGCTTCTTGGACCTCATCATTCCAAATTTGACCCTAAGGCCTCCAAATGCGTTTTTCTCGGTTATGCACAAACTCAAAAGGATTATTGCTGCTATGATCTTGTTTCAGGGAAGAGATTTGTCTCGATGAATGTCACCTTCTTTGAGGAGGCACCCTATTATCCTAGGGTTTCTCCTCAGGGGGAGAGTAGTGAGGATTTGGGTCTTTTTCCTCAGGGGGAGCGCAGTTAGAGTGGGGTTAACTCATCTGAGGTGGTTCCTTTACCCATTCCATTGAGTGATGAAGGCTGTAATGGTTAGGGTTGTTAGAGGGATCAGGAGTTGAAAGTCTATCACAGGCGATATAGGCAGGTTGGTCTCGGTCATCAGCAGTCCAGGCCAGCCCCAATTCCTTCTGCGGATCCAGATCCAGGTACTACAATCCCAAGGCCCACTGAGATACCTTCCACTGTTGCTACTTCCCCTCCTTCTGATGACCTTGACATCCCTATTGCGGCCGTAAAGGGAAACGGCATTGCACCACATCCACAGCTCACTGTATTTCCCAGTTTCTATTCTATGATCGTCTATCTCCCTCTTACAAGTCCTTTCTCACTTCCATTGCTGATATTCCTATCCCCAGAACAGTGCAAGAAGCCTTATCAGCTCCAGAGTGGAAAGATGCAATGAAAGTTGAAATGGATGCCCTTTTGAAAAATAATACTTGGGAGCTAGTTGACCTATCCAAAGGAAAGAAACCAATTGGATGTAGATGGGTATTTACTGTGAAACATAATGTTGATGGCTCCATTGAAAGGTACAAAATCCGGTTGGTTGCAAAAGGGTTTACTCAGACTTATGGTATAGAGTACTTGGAGACTTTTGCCCCAGTAGCCAAGATGACCACTATTCGAGTTCTATTAGCCCTTGCAGCAAGTTACTCTTGGCCCTTGTTCCAGATGGACGTTAAAAATGTCTTTCTGAATGGAGACTTACAAGAAGAGGTCTACATGCAGTTGCCCCCTGGATTCTATGATACAAAAGCAGGTAAGAAGGTTTGCCGACTGAATTAGGCATTGTATGGATTAAAGCAGTCCCCTAGAGCTTGGTTTGATAGATTCAGACTAGCCCTTGGAAAATTCGGCTATGTACAGGCCCAGTCAGATCATACACTGTCCATTAAAAGAGTGAACTCTTCTTTGACCTTGCTTGCTGTATATGTGGATGATATTGTAGTGACAGGAATAATAATAGTTAGATTGAGTCCCGCAAACAGCTCCTTCATCAAGAGTTTGAGGTGAAAGATCTTGGTGCACTGCGATCTTTTTTGGGTATTGAGGTTGCTAGATCTAAACAGGGGATCTTTATCTCTCAAATGAAGTATGTTCTAGATCTGTTTGCGGAAACTGGAAAGTTAGGTGTCAAGCCTGCCGATACACCCATTGAACAGAATCACAAGATCAGTGTTCCAACGGTTGGTTGAAAAGCTCCTATATCTCTGCCTCACACAGCCAGATATCAGTCAGTGTTGTCAGCCAGTACATGCATTCCCCTAGAACTACTCATCTTCTTGCAACTGAGAGGATATTAGCATACTTGAAGAGATGCCCAGGTAGAGGTATACTGTTCAAAAACAATAATCACATGAAGGTGGAGGTCTATACAGATGCTGATTGGGCTGGGAGTACTGATGGCAGGAGGTCTACCCCTGGATATTGTGCCCTTGTAGGAGGTAACCTTGTCTCTTGGAGGAGTAAGAAACAAAGTGTTGTTTCCCACTCTAGTGTCGAAGCTGAATACAAGTCAATGGCTAACGGAGTGGCTGAAATCCTATGACTGAAATCACTACTTGAAGAGTTGGGTATTGATTATGAGAAGCCCTTGATGTTGTATTGTGATAATTAGGCGGCTATTAATATAGCTCACAATCTGATGCAGCATGATAGAACTAAACATATTGAAGTTGATCGACATTTTGTCAGAAAAAGGGTCTCATCATAAGAAGTGTGTCTCCCGTATATCACCTCCAACATGCAGCTCGCAGATCTATTCAAGTTGGGAATGACAAATATCTATTCCCAACTTGAGGGGGAGTGTAGAGAGCACTAATGTGGGCCCCTCGGCTGTGGTCCCCACTGTGTTCGTATGACAGCACATGTAACATTTGTTAGTTATGTCAGTGTGTGTTGGTAGTTATCTTAGACAGCTTGTTATTTCAGTTTATTATTTGTTTTATTTGCCATGTAAGCATTAAGGGCAATTCTGCCCTTTCCTACATTTAGTGAACATAACCTATAAATATTGAGAGAGTGGCGGCGGCAGATTCATTCAATATGTCCCTCCTTTCAAAACCCTTGTGTACTTCTGCTTTCTTCTACTTTTCTCAATCCGAAATCTTTTGGAATTCAAGACTGATTGTAGTCTTGATCAACTACTACTATCGACTCTAGGACTAAAGGGAACCCAATGATGTTTCCCATATTGACACGACTCACAATCCAAAGTAGAAAGTCGACTCAATGCTGGAACAAGTTGCTTAAGAGTTTTAAGAGACGGATGACCAAGTCTGCAGTGCCACTGGAGAGGAGAAAGAGACGACTAAAGAGTTGTTGACGAACCACCACCACCATCAAGATAATACAGTCCACCAACTTCATGTCCTCCACCAATCTTCATCCCCGTCTTGAGATCCTAAAAGACACAAGATGAGGGGTAAAAGGTGATAGAGCAATTAAAAGACTTGGTCAATTTACTAATAGAGATAAGATTAAAAGGGAACTTGGGAACATACAAAACTAAAGACAAAGAGAATGAACTAGTGTTAACATTACCAATACCACATATGGAAGAAGTGGACACACCTGGAGTCTCAGTCATATGATCGGAAACTCCAAAATCAATGATCCAATGGGAGGGTTTGGATGCCAGATAAGCCATACTTGAGTGGGCAAGCGTAGTTGTACTCGGCTGAGAAGTAGCCTGGATCAACCGCTCATATTCATTACATGAAATACTCGTCATCTCTTGCTCGGAGGCATCTGTAGATGGAGGTGTCTGATTGGCCTGTTGACTCTCTTGTCCCATACCACCACTAACCATTGCATGATTTGCCCAGGTTGAAGGCGGGCCATGTAGATCATAGCAAAAATTAACAATACGTCCATCCATACCACAATGTGTACACATCGCACCATTACTATGTCCTCTACCAAATAATTGAACTTGCAGTCTTTCTTTGGCAAACAAGGCCTATGATTCCCTATCTTACCCCATCCAACCCAACTTTTTCTTTGTTTCAAGACAAAGATTGTAAGTTAAATGTTTAATATCATTCTTTTCTTGCATATTTATGATCTGTATTAACTTCATCAATATCTTAGTTTTTTGTTTGATAAAAGAACAATGAATTTCATTAAGAAACTGAGAATGTATATACAATTTCAAGGCATACATTTAAGGGGGATTCCTCTCCCAATGTAACATCTTACATATATTAAAAATAGACTAATACAATTTGGTCTATTGTAAGTAGTAACCCCTTGTTTAGTCAATGCATCAGCCATACTATTTGCTGATCTTTCTACCCATTGTATTTGAATATGCATATTCCTTGTCAGCCATTTCAACTTCTTCGGATCATTTTTGTAAAGCCACCTTTCCTTCTTACTACTTCTCAACCATCAAATCACTACCTCTGAACAAGGTTCAAGATATTGATACACCCCAACATGCCAGAAGAGGTGTATGGATACTTTCAACCTTGCATTTTTTTTAGTTTTTTTTTTCAAAATTTTACAGGGGGTGGTCTTAGAAAGGCCTCACCCCCTGGTTATATTAAAATAAAAAAAAATCTATTATTTCACATATCTGGGCAGGGCTGGTATGATGTGATATGCCCCGATGTGTGACAGAACTTTAAACATTGCCTTTGAATCCCTTTTGATGATTAAGTTGTTCAAACTCATATCCCTTGCCTATTCCACTCCTTAGATAACAGTGTAAAGTTCAACCCAACTCCAACTGGACCTGAGGGCATAGCTACCACATGACCATCATTATCCCTATGTAGGGCTGTCAATGTACCAGATATTGGTCCAACTGACTCGGTCCAATATGAGTCCATTACAAATGGACCAGGTACAATCCAATCCGATGAATACTTTGGACTGTTCTGGATCTGGACTGGTCCAATTCAATGTCTGAATTATTCAATCTGTTCAAATTGGTTTTAATTTAGATTGAGCCCAACCCAAACCTGGTCTGTTGACACCCGTATTCTAATTTTCTGTCAAATGGACCGGATACTGGTTCAATCTGACCCAGTCTAATATAAATCCATTACAGATTGATGAAAAGGAAGTATCTCTCTTTGGGTACTCATAATAGGTATGGAGAAGCAAGTAAAAAAAGTTTAAGTACTTACAAGAAGAAATAGGTGAGAAAGGAAAAAAAAAGAGAAATTTTCCTGGAAGTAATCATCAATCACCAAAATAAACTTATTTCATCAAATCAACTCCACTTTTCTCATTATAGTGACTATTTATAGACATGCTATAGGGTCTTGGATGTCCTCTCATAGACTCCAATTTGGACTTGGATGCTGATATATGATAACTACTAACCACTTTGAAACCTACATAAACCCATAGGTGCATTTAAACAAGGACTCTAACTCCTTAAGTAGTGTCATTAACACTTTTCTAATCCTACTAAATCTAACTTGTTGCAAAGAAACCTAAAATTACTAAAAGTAATAAATCACAATTTTACTATAAATAATGTGTCAAGATTACAATAAATAGTGATTTTGATTTACTAACTAGGCAATAAATTTAAAGAACTTAGAATACCAATATTTTTATCACCCCAAGATTCCAGAATTGGTGTCTGTATTGGAAAACAAATTTATTTTTCCGTTGATCCTTTCCTTTTTTTCTGTGTTCTTTCTTTGATTCCATACCTGTTTGACCTTTGTATCTTCAACCACTATTGCAGGTATGAACATTTGGCTAGAAGTGCACCAACAATCCTGGATGATTCTCTATCTGCTGACTCATACCTTAATGTTCTATATATGCCATCTACATTTCCACGTTCTGAGAGGTCTAGATGGTCTCAAGAATCTGCAAACAATCATTCCATGTCATCTAGTTCTGATTTTGAGGACGGTCCCCGCAGCAACCTTGATAACATTCGATACCTTGAATGTGTTAACTATTTGCAAGAAGTAAGCTGTTATTATATTGACCTGTTATTCCATCTTGCAGAAATTTAGATTGATACTTGTGCTCAGTGATTTAATTCCTACTTTGAAACCAATGTCCGTGTTATATTTTTGTATTTGACACTATATATATTAGTACTGCATGCGACTTAATTAGTACCTGTTGATTAGGTGAAGTGACTTGGGGTAAATTTTTGGTAATTCTTCTTTTCTTTCTCCATCTTATTCTTACTTTTCCCTTCTCTATATTATTTTCTCCTTCATCAAATATCAAATAAGCTTCTAGTTGGTATTATGGCGTGCTCAAGACTGTATTATGCTGACATATTCCTTGAGGTGCTGCTGATGTCATTGTCCATACAGATGATGCCAGCAGTTGTAAGGCTGACCTGTACCTCATTATAGAAAAACCCTAGATCCTAGGGCCATGTTATGTTTCCCCTACCATACCTTTTTCCAGCACTGGAAGGAGAGATCTTTTATTGTGCCACATGGTCTGATTAGGGACTATGGTGTTTGATTGTTGGTTGTGGTGATTGGACAGAGGTATGCTGATTGCTGAGAACACCTGAACTGTTTACCCCTTTTGTCTAAGGATGACCTTTACTTGGTTCTGAATGATGGCTTAGGATGATATGAAATCTAGGCCTAGTAGTAATGTGGGAACCAATGAAAGTGTCAATGTTTAAATAACAATAGCGAATTCAAATGAGACCAATATTCTATAGTGGTCTCGATGCACTAAGCCATGGAAAGTTTGGATTCCATACAAGGAGATAGGTGAAACTCTAGATGGATCGCCCTGCCTATGCTTGGTGGCTGGTGGGGACATAACCTTCTAATTATGTCTTGGTTAGTATGCTTGATAAGGCCCCATATAGCACTCAATTACATGTTTCTTACAACAGCAAAGAAGATTTAGGACAAGATTAATGCAACATACTCTTGAGCAATCTCAGAAGAAAGGCCTGCATTATGAAACAGAGGGAGACGTCATTGAAGGGATGGGAGATCCATCATATGGATGCCCGAACCCTGCAGGAAGATTAGGCGAAATTTCAAAATTTTCGCTCTCTCCCATCTGGGAATCGCATTCCCTATTTTAGAAAACTGCATTTTTAAGGATCATTCTTGAATCCAAAACCGGATCAGATCTAAAACCAAAAGAGGAGGAGAGGGATATACCTGATACGAAGTAGCAGTAACTCCCAATGAAGGTGTTCACGCCCAAGGAGAATACCAAAACCCGCTTCCACCGAAGATGACACAGTGTGTAATGAAGCAGGATCAGCAGGTTGGCTCTTCAGCAATAATAGAACAGGGACTAGTGAACACAACTTCAGATTTTTTCTTCAGCTAAGAATCAATATCAATAACCTTTCTTGATCAATTCCTCAAGAGGAGATCGAACTGGGTAGGGATGGCAAGAATAGGAGGGAATTCTGCAAGTTGTTGTGTTGTGTATAACTAAGGAATCCGCCCCCTTTATTTATAGCCTTCTCAGGATCAGCCTCCTAATCCAATTAGGAGAGAGTTCCTTAATCCAAATCTGATATTTGGATTTGGACTCTTGAATGGATAAGACTTATCTTATCCTTCAACTAATCCTAATCAGATTATAAATCCTATCTTGCCTCCTTTTTAATTAACTAACTTAAGCCCAATTCGAATTGGGCTTTAGGCCCATTAAGTTTATGTACTCACTTACCCCTTAACCTACTGCCCATTCGGTTCTCTTTGTATGGCGTGGGACCCAAACATTGATCTACACATCAGTCCATCACCATGGGCTCTTAATGGGCCCAACATTTACACTAGATGGTCCTTAGGTCCAACCACCTTATGAAAACCCAAGGACTGTGGGCAGATGCAAGATTAGCCCATCAGGTATTATCCTTAATGGTCTTTACACTTAACCTCTCAACCTATAATGATCAAACACTGCCCGACAAGAGAGGACCTCTCCCTCGGCTGCAAGGAACAATGTTGCACTCTCTACTCACATGGATCCCGGGAATTAAAACCTTTTGCAAACTTTTTGAAACCATAATATATATATATATATATATATATATGTGTGTGTGTGTGTGTGTGTGTGTGTGTGTGTATATCTCTATATAAATATATTTTGCAAAAACAAATTTCAACAGTTGAAATCAAGTGCCGGCAGTTTAGGTTTCCATCAGAGAGTGCATTCCCTGATCGTTCACTTTGTCCGACAAAGGGGTTGATCCTATCACTATGATCACCCACTCAGGTGAATTCTCAAACTGTCCCAACATACCCAGGTTTTGACCCCCTCTAAGGATCTCACTGATTGGCATATAAAAGACGGCCCAATCCGACACCTAGTGCAGTACCATAATCAAGTCTAGGGGTCAGGTGTTAACATTCCAATTTTGCCCATCTATCTCCAAGGTCTAGGGCAATACTGGAATTTTGGTTCGGTTCAGGGTTCCAAGAAAACCCACACTGTATGTACCTCAGGTCTCACCCTGACAGTTTTGACAAGCCACCCCAACCAACTTGGCGGCACATCAGTGTCAGCCTTGGCAGGATAAATCTCCCCAGATCTATCCAACAACTGTGAAGATTCTAAACTAACAAGAGTCTCATAAGTTTCCAGTTTAAGGGTATTACACAGAAACACACCAAAACGCATGAATCAATTATGTACTTTTATTCATTACAATAAATGTCATCAAGTACATCAATCTGATTGGAGCTAAGGGCATACACTGTCTAACAGTCATTTGCTATATAGTCCTCATTGCAGGATGTTAGGGAAGAGATTGATAATCTTGAGGCATTTGAGTAGAGGGATCCATTTGATGTAGATCAATACAGGAATTTTATTCAGAATAGTCAAGTGTTTTAAGCCTTTGGCAGGACTGAATCTTGAGTTTGCTTTTAATCCTCCCATAGCATATTCACTTGTGCAGGATGATGAAAGACAGAGGGCAGCCATCATACAAATTTTTTTTGATAGTAAAATAAAATTAAATTTTCATTAAAAGAAAAGAAAAAGGTTACAACATATCCAGGTGTTAAGGCAACACCCAACTTTAGTGAGAAATACAATAGAACTTTTCAATTACACATCAAGACAAGCTATTCAAATTTCCATTTGAAAACTCAAACTTCCCCAAGATTTTCCCCAAAGTCCTCCCTAGTAACTTATCTAGACTTTGGTAATAGTGTAATACAAAGACCCAATCTGCAATAGATTTGTTCCTTCCTCTTATCTTTGGCCATGATGAAAATATTTCTGCAGGTATCACACCCCTTTCTTCACTCCAACCTTTTTAAAGATTCATGGGTCCCAGATGACCACCAACTCTCCCGAGAGAGTAGAGACCCACTGCATTCACTTCCATCCACTCCCCATCCTTAGGCCCCCATATCTCCTTCATTCTTATATCAAATGACTCCAGTTTTGTTTCCTGCAACAGCACCACATCTGGATTTTGTTTTCTCAAAATGTTCCTTATTACCCTTCTCCTCCTTTCATCTCTCAGGCTCCTTACATTCCATGAAACCAGCTTCATCTTTGATTTCAACCTCCAAACCTCACTCTCCCTCTATTCCTCATCAGCAAACCCTTCTTCCCTCCCTCTCCTCCCCTTCCTCCCATACCTCACCTCCTTCCCCAGTATCTTTCTTTCTATTCTGTTCTTCCCTTCTTCTCTCCAACTGTTCAATTGCCTTCCTCACCATTCCTTCACCTCCCAGGAAAAATAGGCCCAATAGTTTCCCAATGTCCATCTGTTTTCCCAATCTCCACCTTTTTATCCACACATAGAGAAGGTAGAATATATGGTCGATGACTATTATAAGAAGCCAAAGCAGTACACACCAAGGACCAGTTTCAGAAGTTGCATGCTCACCCAAAGTCAGAATGGTTTTAAGAATGGGAAAAAAATGCCAATGTTATTACTACTACTGATACTCAGACTTCCTCATCTTCATCCTTGACTTCCTTGGGGTCAAATAATTTCAAAATGATGGGGAGGTTGCGAAACCTTCTGGTTCAGCTTTAAACTAGTTTTGTATATAGCTCCTTTACCTCTGATACTTATTCCACTGCCTTTGCCAAACCATGTCACATATTTTCCGTGCCTCCTCTTTTGCTCCTACCCCATGGTTAGTTTATTCTGTAGACAATGATCATATGATCAGTATGTCTGCACTCTATTTTATTCTAAGCTATGCTTTGAGTAAAACAAAATCATGATAGCTGTTGGCTCCCATACTCCAATATCAGTGGTTGGTGTAGTTATTCACATTCTCCCGTTGTTTAGTTATTCACATTCTTGAGCTCCATACTAACTTTTTTATCCGCTAGCTCTCTACTTATCTTACCAAAGGCCTTAATTATTGTACAACATTCTCGTCATTGTGTTTTCTGGGGCATAAGCATAGGGAGATGATTAGAAGTCAAATTGGGGTCAATGGGGTCTACCTCCTAGATTAACAATCTAACCAATTTTGGAATATCAATCTCAGTCTAAAGATGTTATTTTTTATGATTAGTTGGGTTAATTAAAGTATGGCACTATAATCTCGGTCATCCTCTTCTTAATACTATTATTTCCTAGTTTGCCTCAATTTGTGTTTAGTTGAAGTATATAGTGTGAACTGTAGAAGCTTATGCTTGTTCTGATTGAGTCAGTTTTGTAGATGATAAGTTATCTATATTTGGATACTATGCCTTTATTAGAGGCAATAAAGTTTTTGGAGGACCATAAAATAATGTGTGGTTGCTCATTCTAGCATAGAAGCAAATTATAGAGCTATGACTTGTTTGGTTTTAGAGTTATGGTTAAATAGCCTTCTAATTGAGCTGGGAATATAGTTTAAGATGCTGATAGTCATATTGTAACAACCAAGCTGCCATAAACAATTCTCAGAATCCAGTCCAATGTGATCAGACCAGGTACATTGAGGTAGATAAACATTTCATCAAAGACTGTTGTGAGTGGGGACATGTGTCTGCCATTTGTAAGATCGGGCGATCAGTTGGCTGATTGTCCTCCTAAAGGAGCTTGTGAGCATAAGTTTGAAGATAACCTAGACAAGTTGGGCATATACAACATCTATGCTCAGCTTGAGGGGGAGTGTTAATCAAGTTGTGAGTCAATTGTGGGCAAAACTGTAATTCAAATAACTTCATATTTAAGATATTGGAAAGGTACATTAGACACCTTCTCACCCCTGTTTCTGCTAATTCTTCTTTTTCTTTTTCTCCCACTTCTTCCTTCTCCATTCTCTATCTTCTTTTCTTCTTCATCAAACATCAGTAAATTTCCAATATACCATACATTTTCTCAAAAATAAAATGAAATTAGAAGTCAATGAACTAATTATTTTTCCAAATAAAAATGCAATGTTGGAATTAACTAATGAGTAAAGTTTCCTTTTCTCTCTTTTGATATGTTCAGTTTATATGCTTTTGTTGTTAAGAGCTTTATGAATTATTATTTTACATGGGGAAAATATTTAAAACTTCCCTTGAATTTATTTGTAATCTGAAGAGCTATACTCGAAGTAGCAAGGAAGAGAAGAGAACCACAGAACTTAAGAGAATGTCCAACTGTACTATCCAGTCGACCAGTCCTTTATTTATAGATGAATATAGTACAAGGTACAAGAAATTACTGGGATGCCCCTGATTAGTGATGGGACACCCAGATGACTTAAATCATTAAACAGGATTAGGCCCATTAACACAGGCCCAGTTACAAGATAAGTTAAACATAAGAATGGGCTCTCTTATCAGCCGAGCATCACTCTAACATTCTAACACTCCCCCTCAAGCTAAGCATGAATATCAATCATGTTTAGCTTGCCAAGTATGTCCCTGAACTTCGTTGATGCCAGCCCTTTAGTTAATACATCTGCAATCTGCATCTCTGATGGAGTATAAGGCACACAAAGTTCTCCTGAAATAATTCTCTTTCTGACAATGTGTCGATCAATTTCAATATGTTTTGTCCTGTCATGCTGCACAGGATTGTTGGCAATGTTGATAGCAGCTTTATTATCACAATACAGCTTGAGAGGACCCTCAGTCTTGATACCAAGCTCATTAAGGAGAGTCCTGAGCCATAAGAGTTCAGCAACCCCGTGTGCCATAGCCCGGTATTCTGCTTCTGCACTTGATCTAGCCACAACATTATGCTTCTTACTACGCCATGTGACTAGGTTTCCTCCCAAGAATGTACAGTAACCTGAGGTTGATTTTCTGTCTCCAACGGACCCAGCCCAATCAGCATCAGTGTAGGCTTCAATTTCAAGTCTGGTGTTTTTTCTGAATAGAATTCCTTTCCCTGGGCAAGTCTTCAAGTATCTGAGGATTCTTTCCACTGCTCTCATATGAGGGGTCTTTGGTGAGTGCATGAATTGACTGACAACATGCACTGCATAGGCAATGTCTGGCCGAGTAAGGGATAAGTATATCAGTTTTCCTACCAACTTTTGATACCTTTCCTTATCACAGTATTCCTCACCCATTGATTCTTGTAATCCATGGCTTGGTTCTATTGGAGTGTCTGCTGGCCTGCACCCCATCATGCCTGTTTCCTCTAGGAGATCTAGCACATACTTTCTTTGGCATATGTAGATTCCTTCTCTTGATCTAGCAACTTCAATTCCAAGAAAGTATCTCAGATTTCCCAGGTCTTTGATCTCAAATTCTGAGGCTAAGAACTCCTTCAGCCTCTTCATCTCTTTCACATCATTTCCAGTAATCACCATATCATCCACATACACAATGAGTGTTGTAAGTTTGTCATCCTGTCTCCTTGTAAACAATGTATGATCTGCACTACTCTGAGTGTACCCTACTTTCTTCATGGCCAAACAAGGTCTCTCAAACCATGCCCGGGGAGATTGCTTCAAACCATATAATGCTTTCCTTAGTTTACATACCTTCTTTCCAACATCATATCCAGGTGGGGGTTCCATGAATACTTCTTCATGAAGATCACCATTTAGGAAGGCATTCTTCACATCCAGCTGATGAAGTTCCCAAGAGAATTTTGCTGCTAGTGACAGTAGAACCCTGATTGTGTTGAGCTTTGCTACTGGGGCAAAGGTTTCCTTATAGTCAATTCCTTCCTTTTGTGTAAATCCCTTTGCCACAAGTCTGGCCTTGTACCTCTCAATTGACCCATCTTCCCTGTGCTTTACTGTGAATACCCACTTGCACCCAACAGTGCCTTTCCCTTCTGGCAGGTCCACCAATTCCCATGTCCTTGCTTTCATTAGGGCTTTCATCTCCTCATTCATGGCTTCTTTCCACCTTGGATCAGATGCCGCCTCTGAATACCTGGAAGGGACACATACAGAGGAAAGAACAGACACAAAGGAATGATAGGCAGGGGATAAGTGTGAGTAAGAAACATAATCGACTATGGGATGCCGAGTGGTACAAGAACGAATAGGCTTACGGAGAGCAATAGGAAGATCCAAATCTGAATTGAGTGAATCAGAATTACCTTGGATTGCAAAGACAGATTGATCTGAGTTCAACTGGTTGCAATCATGAGGTTGAGGGGCCTTCTTCCTTCTACTGTATGTAAGTATCTCTTTCTCTTGTTTACTGGAACCTTCAGAAGCATCAGCCGAATCTGGAGAAGCAACTGGTACAGTGGAAGTCTCACTAGGTTGACCCGGAATGTTACAGCTAGTAGTAGTGGAAGGTGATGAAATGGGAACAAAAAAGAAGGGAGAATGAGAATCCTCTTCCAACCCACTACTCTCCCCCTGAAGAGGATTCTGAGAAGACTGGAAATAGGGTTGAGACTCAAAAAAGACTACATCCCTAGTGACATATTTTTTCTTGGAGACAGGATCATAACACTTATACCCCTTCTGTGTAGGAGAGTACCCCAAAAATATTCCCTTTGTAGCCTTAGGATCTAGCTTGGTCTTCTTTGGATCTTTCACATGTATGAAGAATGTACAACCAAAAACTCGCGGGGGAAGAGGAAATTCTGGAAGAGTGGGACACAAAACAGAGAAAGGGGTCTTCATACCCAGTACCTTAGATGGCATCCGATTTATCAGGTATGATGCAGTGAGAACAGCTTGAGACCAATATTGCTTGGGCACATTGTGCTGGAAAAGAAGGGCTTGAGCTGTCTCCAATAGATGCCTGTTCTTGCGCTCAACAACCCCATTTTGCTGAGGGGTGTAAGCACATGATGATTGATGTAACATGCCTGCATCTTTCATGAATGAGTTCAGGGATCTTTCAAAGTATTCAGCTGCATTGTCTGAACGGAATTGCTTGATCTTTTTATCAAATTGTGTTTCAACCATCTTGCAAAACATCATAGTTATCCGAGGAACTTCTTCACGTCCTTTCAACAGATAAATTCAAGTGCACCGAGAATAATGGTCAATAAAACTGATAAAGTAACGGAAGCCATCAATGGAAACAATGGGTGAAGGACCCCAAACATTAGAATGAACCAAATCAAAAGGGGCTTGAATTTCATTACTAGAAATTGGATACATTGATCTACATTGTTTTGACATTTGACACACATCACAAATTAAACTCTGACTCGGAATGCCCTTACATAGTTCGGGAAACAACATTGCTAAGGAAGAAAAGGACAAATGACCTAGCCTAGCATGCCACAAGTGCAGCCTAGCTATTGACTCCACACTTTCCGGACTAGTAGTAGAAGCTTGCAAGGCTGAGTTGACATCTTCATCAAAATAGTAGAGGCCCCCATACTCATGACCACTCCCAATCGTTATCCTCGTCAATCTGTCCTGGAAGACACAATGAGAAGGAAAGAAAGTTATATTGCAGTTCAAGTTTTTTGTAAGCTTTGAAACAGACAACAGATTTGAGGTAAGACTAGGAACATGTAGGACTGATTTAAGAGAGAGATCCTTGCTTAGGTCAACCACCCCCTTTCCAGAGATGGTGGAGAGGGACCCATCAGCTACTCTCATCTTATCCTGGCCAGACAACAAATGATATGTGGAGAATAAGGAGGACATATGTGTCATATGGTCAGTGGCTCCGGAATCAATCACCCAAGAGGTAGAATTAATGGAACTAGATGCACTAAATGCAGAGGTTGTACCTGATTTGGCAAAAGAGGTGGAAGCTAAAGAATTGTTCTTCAGACGGGCTAATGCCCGACTGAGAACCTCTACCTCACTAGCTGTGAAGCCCAAAGTACTTGGTCCAGAGGAGTCGGCAGCCTGCCTTGCGGTGGAAGATGACACTGTTTGAATACTCTGTGAGTTGTCACTACTGTTGTTGGTGGCAAGATTCCCACTTGCTGTGTGGCCCTTATGTTGCCTTTTGTCCTTTCTCAGAGCAGTTGGCTTCAGATGAGGGTACAGGATCCAACATTTCTCGTTTGTGTGTTTCTCACCACCACAATGTGTACACTTGAGGGACTTCTTGTCTGAAAATCTATTCCCCTTAGTGGAGACTAAGGCTGAATGTTCTCCAGGTAGTTCTGTTGACTGTGTCTGGGAGTCAACTTGCATCTCCTTTCTCCTTACTTCTTCATTCCTCACCAGGTAGTAGACATGGTGAAGCTCAAGTAATTCATCTCTCCCTAGAATCTGTGACCTTATACCTTCATATACAGGGTCAAGACCCGCCAGAAACTTGAAGGCTCTGCCCTCCTCAATCTGCTTATCATGCCTCCCCTTATCATTAGCATTTTCCCAATCCAAAATCAAATGGTGGTCAAGCTCTTCCCAGAGGCCTTCCAGTGTTGCAAAGTAGGTTGCCACGGACATGTCTCCTTGCCTTAGGGCTGCAATGTCTTGGTTCAGCCTGTAGATTCTAGCATTGTTCTTTTTTTGGCCATATGTCTTAGATACTTTCTCCCAAATTTTAGCAGCTGTGGGGAAGTGATGAACAGTTCTGGCCACCCTAGGAATCATAGAGGCCAGCAACCAAGACATGACTGTGGCATTTTCCTTGCGCCACACGGTGTATTCAGGACTGCCAATTTCTGGTTGTTTCTTGTCTCCATCCAAATAGCCTGTGAGGTCACGAGAGGTAATGAACAGCATTGCTGAGACAGACCACTCTCTGAAGTTATACTCATCTAGCAGCACACTTGTAATCTGCAAGCTGTGCAGATTAGGGTTTTCCAGGTTTGAGGACCTTGTAACAGGTCTGTTATCTCTAAAGGAAACTTCACCGGATAGTGAGGACATCCTGACTTCAGTCCAAGAGTTGTTCACAGTGCTGTAGGTGGTTCTGTTTAGGACTGGCCGAAGTGGTCACAGTGTTCACAGTGCTGGTAGAAGTGTTTACAGTTCGGGTACTGTGCAGTGCTGTTTAGGGCTGGTCGAAGTAACTAAACCAGTTCACAGTGCTAGTAACTGAAGTTACTTCAGTTAGGGCTTGTTCTGCAACCTGAAGTAACTGTGCAGTGTAGTAACTGAAGTTCACAAAGTAGGACTGATAGCCGACCTGAAGAGAATCTGTAACTGAAGTTACCACAGTCCTGCCCAAGTCTTGCTGGGGCACGAAGCTGCAACTGTAGAGAAGGCTAAGTCTTTGCCACTTGTTCTGCGCAAGTCTTGCTGGAGCACAAAGCTGCAACTGTAGAGGAAGCTCTCCCCCTTTCGGCTAGTGCTAGGACTGCTGAAATCAGTCCTCAACTAGGTCTGTCCTATACAGACCTCTCTTAGTAGCCCAATAGCTACTATTTGCTGGAGATAATCTAAGTAGGACATCTACTTCTGGGTCTTACTTCCCTTGAGTCCTACAGCCAAGAGAAACCCTAGGTTTGAACTTGCTTTACTCTCTTACACTCCTAGGTCTTCACTGCAGCAACCTAGAAAAGGAAGAGAGAAGATGAAAAGATAGCAAGAGAAAAGAGTGCGCCTGTTGAAACCAGGAAGGAGCTAATGCTCTGATACCATGTAATCTGAAGAGCTATACTCGAAGTAGCAAGGAAGAGAAGAGAACCACAGAACTTAAGAGAATGTCGAATTGTACTATCCAGTCGACCAGTCCTTTATTTATAGATGAATATAGTACAAGGTACAAGAAATTACTGGGATGCCCTTGATTAGTGATGGGGCACCCAGATGACTTAAATCATTAAACAGGATTAGGCCCATTAACACAGGCCCAGTTACAAGATAAGTTAAACATAAGAATGGGCTAATAAGAACTCTTATCAGCCGAGCATCACTCTAACATTCTAGCATTATTGACAATATCTAGAACTTTCACCGACTTTTGGAATGTGAATAGACATCCATATCAATGGATTTCCCTGCTTCCTTATTGTATTATATAATATATGACTTCGAAGCAAATTATTGACATTGGACAAAAAAGATCAAATGGCGGCACTTATATGACCCTCTAGATAGGACCATGATTCTTGTTGTAAAATAATTTTTTGGGAGAAGAAAGAGAAAGGATTAATGGTTTGATTGGCATATATTAAGAGTATTTGTCATGTTAAATATGAAATGATGTCAGTAGGTCAAGGTTATTTTTGTCATATAGAAATTTAGGTCTGGTGCACTGCTTCCATTATAAGACCAGACAGAGACTTAACAGTAGAAAGGTGCATGATTCATAAGACATTATGACTCTTTGGCAGTATTTAAAGGAGATTGGAGGAAGCTTTGTAAGTAAAGCCAGAAAAGGTTTTAGATAATTTCTCTTTTATTTATTTTGATTCTTGAGATACATATTGGGAGATAATAATTTTTCTGTAACATTTATGATGTATCTAAATTGTATTCTTCATTTTCTTTTTTGCAGTATGCACGCCAACATTTGCTTGGTTTTATGTTCAGACATGGTCACTACCATGAGGCTTGTATGCTGTTTTTCCCTGAAAATGCTGTTCCTCTACCACCCCAACCATCATCAGTTGGGGCAGTTACTGCTGCTTCATCCCCTCAAAAGCCTGATCCTTTGGCAACTGATTATGGGACCATTGATGATTTGTGTGATTGGTGTGTTGGTTATGGTTCTACACCTGTTTTGGAGAATGTCATTTCAACAAGATTGTCCTCTTCTTCACCACAGGATGTGGCAGTGAACCAGTATACTTTTGCCGCACTTGCTCGCATATGCATATATTGTGAAACTCATCGGCATTTTAATTATCTATACAAGTTTCAGGTACATGAAACTCCTTTCTTATTTAGAACCACTTGTGCATGTCAGCCTCTCTCTGTGTGTTCTTGCTGTTAATTTGGAAAGTGTCTGGATTTGTGCATGCCTTCATACAATAATGTTGTAACATAAGCTGGAATATTTGCTTGTTTCTTCTTCTGGATAGTGATCTGTTGTCCCTGTGATTAATTAATTATTAGGAATTTCAACTAAATAAATAGTTTAGTTTTTTCATGGTTGAGTTATCCTAGTGTTTTTGGTATGCAAAATTATGAATCGAAATAATTATGTTTTAATGGAAAATACCTTTCTTGAAAGTAATAAGCATTTTTGTATTAATAATTATGTATCATTGGAATTACCTTAAGTGTCTTGGGAATTCCTTCTATTTAATTTCAATAATGAAGATGTGATTATATTAACAGTAAAAAGGAAAAGGTGTGGGTCTAAGGAACCCTCAGACTTTGGGAAAGGCACAAGAGTTCTCTCTCTCTTTTTGTTTTCTTTTGATCGGTAACAGTTCAAAGATATTGGATGTTTCGGATTAAAAGAGATATTATTTACTCCAAATAATTCCATGGTTTTTTGGTCAGTGAATATTCAATTTTCTTGCTGTTGTTAACATATACAAAATTTGATGGTTAAACAATATCCCTAGTGCAGCTTAGATATTCCAAGCACCCAAGAAATGTGGCAACCAAGCAATACCTGTTGGAAAATGCAATGGTGCACAAAAATGGAATTAAGGCTCAGTTTGGAAGGAATACAAATACAAATATGTAGAGTGAAAAACCTTGTATTTTTATTTGTATGTATTTGTACTGTACAATATCTGTATTTGCACTCTTTCCAAACTGAGCGTAATCAAGAAAATGTATGCATCATCAAATTGTATTGGTGTTTATTTTACAATTATGTTTTTATTGTGTGATGCAACAAAATGTTTATGTAATTATAGTGAGTTGGTGGACCCATTTTACCAGAGTCCTATTATCCCAAGATTTTGGGTCAGATGGATTGACTATTAGATAAATACTGACATCATAGACATGCATATAAATGCATACTAAAAGTCCAAGTGAATGCCTTAATCCAATTACAGGCTATGGGAAAATTTACAATGCATGTGAATACTTATCAAGACAAATAATGTGCAAATGTTGCCTCCACGCCTTAATCTTTATTTTGCTGGTGAAATGTTGGAGTTGAGAATCATAATAGGAGAAGGTAGATGAAGAGTCAAGGGAAGATGATGGCAATCATGTAAACTTTGAAGATTTGAAGACCAAGGTGGTGGTTATTCGGGGTGGACCAAATAACATAAGTGTTGAAACCTCAAAAGGTGTTAAGATGTTTAAGAAGGTCCAAGGGAATGGGCTGAGTTCCAGATATAATGAACGTTGGCCCACGAGAGGAGATGACAGTTGAGATTTTGACTCTGCTAAAGGTACTGCTCTGAACCTAAGGGCTAAGGAAGAAGAAATAGGTCGAGCGAAAGAAGATCCCAGGTAAAATTGGAGAGCTAAGGGTTTTGACAAGTAATCAAATCAACGTGTGAGGAATAGGAGATTTTCTTTGACACATAACCAGATATAACTATAGGGTGGTAGATTTGACCAAGGAAGACAAAGGTAATAGAGATGACAAGGTGATTGAGATAGAGAAAGTGATAGAGATTTAATTCAATGAAGAGAAGGGCAACAAAACTACCATGGTAGAAGATGGGAGTGTTCAAGATGTGAAGCTGGTCGAGAATGGGGTTCAAGATCTGGGTGTGGAGAAGAAAACAGACCTTGAGATTTCGGTAATGAGGGTTTTGAGAGTGAGAGTTTCGAACCTTACTCCCTCTTAGCACCCTAACACTATTTTATTAAGATAAATTTGAATAATTACAAGGAGGCCCTTAGTTGGGAAAGAAATTACAAAGAACATAACATAGAAAGGATGGGCCCGGAATAAGGCCCATTACAGAAAAGAACATAAATAGTAAGAAAGAATAAACAGCCTATGGACCATTTGGCCCATCTTCTCTACACTCCCCCTCAAGCTAAGCATAGATGTCAATCATGCCAAGCTTGCTAGTATCATGCTGAAGTTTTGCCTTGGGAATGCCTTTGGTGAGAAAATCTGCCAACTGTCCTTTAGATGTGATGAAAGGAAGACATACTTCACCCGAAGAGACCCTTTCTCTAATGATGTGTCGATCAATTTCAATATGCTTAGTTCTATCATGTTGTACTGGATTGTGAGCAATGTTGATGGCAGCCCGATTATCACAGTACAACATCATTGGCTTGTCATGCTCAACCCCAAGTTCCTTCATCAATGATTTTAGCCATAATAGTTCAGAAACTCCATGTGTCATGGCCCTGTATTCTGCTTCAGCTAAAGACTGAGCAACAACCAATTGTTTCTTGCTTCTCCAAGAAACAACATTACTAGCCACCAAGCTTCAATACCCAGAAGTAGATCTTTTGTCATCAATGTTTCCAGCCCAGTCAGCATCGGTGTAGGCTTCCAAGTTTCATATGACCATGCTTAGCAAACAGAATTCCCTTTCCTGGGGAGCCCTTCAAATAACATAGGATTCGCTCTGCTGCTGCCATATGAGTGTCTCGTGGAGCATGCATGAATTGGCTAATGCAACTGACTGCATATGCAATATCTGGCCGAGTCATGCATAGGTACAGAAGTTTCCCAAGAAGTCTCTGGAAGATTCCTTTGTCTTCTAACAAAAGAAGTCTCTGGAAGATTCCTTTGTCTTCTAACAATGTCCCATATGAGGCAGAGAGTTTATGACTCATATCAATAGGAGTAGCGACTGGTCTAACACCTATCTTTCCAGTTTCAGAGAGCAAGTCAAGGACATACTTCCTTTGGGAGATAAGAATCCCATCCTTGGATCGAGCAACTTCTATGCCGAGGAAGTATCTTAGTTCCCCCAAATCTTT